>NC_054475.1:102285967-102428467 GCF_017639515.1 Carcharodon carcharias
TCGACTTTTAGTTTTGCTCCGTTGACCAGGAGGTTGGTAAGTGGCATTTGATTGGTCTTTTAATGATATTAGTTATGGATTGGAGGATTCAAGAATCCACTTGACAGGGTGGGCCACGAGAAGGCTGTTATCATCCACCCCAAGTGCAAAGATGAGCTTTAGGCAAACTAACTTAGGTGGACAAAACCATCCACTGCATTCCCTGGCACCAAAACAATGTGGTCAAATCATGGCCCTGCTTATTTCTGCAGCAAAGGAGAATATCCCTTGAGGTTTCAGACTGCAGTACATCCCCTATTGGAGTCCTGAGTGCGAAACCCTCTTTCAACAATACCAACAAACTGGAGATCCATCAGCAGCCACAGCACTACTCGAATCATCGGACAACCACAGACAACAGTGCTGGCTGGACTGCATGAAATCCATGGACTTTATGCACTCAAGCTGTCAGGCCTGGAACCTCCTGAGGAAGCTTGGAGCATCAAACCCAGCAGAGGCCGTTAACCCACAAGTAAATGCAAATGCTGTTGCTGCCAAATTACTGGCCAACTCAAGGGGATTCCTCGATAAACAATGCAAACAGGAGGTCTAGAAAAGATTCTGAGAAACAATGGCGAGTTGTGCAGAGTCTTCCCCACTGTCAGATGACTTTACCCTCATAGATGCTGGCTAGCACCACAAAAAAGGGCAAAGCTGATGGGGAAGATGGTACCCCATCAGACTTCCTGCAGTATCTTGGTCTACTGGCAAAACAATAGCTACTGGCAGTTTTCTCAGTTGTGGTGGAGAATGACCACATTCCTCAAATCTGGTGTGCGGTAATGGTAATAGCCTTGCTAAAACCCGGAAAGCCAGAAAATGACCCTGGGAGTTACAGGCCCATTTGACTCCTCCGTATAACCTATAATCTTCTGGAGCAACACATTTTTCTTACCAACCCATTCCCCCTACAACAGCAGGCTGGCTTTAGGCCCCAGCGCAGTTGCTGTGAACGAGCTCTTGCCATCACCACAAATATTGAGGCCAGTTTTCATCGCAAACTCAAGACTGGAGCCACTTTCATAGATCTTTACTCAGCCTACAATACTGTGTGGAAACATGGACTGATGCTCAAACTGGCTCTGTTGCTGCTGCCAAGTGCCAAACTACTCCGGCTGCTGTGGACATTTCTGAACAAAAGAAGGATGAAGATCTACTTACGGGACAAGGTTTTCACTCCAAGAACATTCAACAATGGTCTCCCTCAGGGCAGTGTCCAGGCACTGACACATATTAACATCCATACAAGTGACATGCCCACCACATCATCACAAAAATTTATTTCTACCGACGACTTTGCCTTGACAACTCAGGCAAAAGCTTTCCAGGATATGGAAGTCTGCTAAATTTTAACCTGTCAAAAATGGCTGAATATTTCTATAAATGGAGACTATGACCAAACTCAGCCAAGTCCATCATTTCTGCATTCCACCGTGAACTTCGCAAGACACACAACACCCTAAATGTCACCTTCTGTGGAGAAAAATTGCAGCATGACCAGACTCCCACTTATCTTGGCATGACCCTTGACCACTCCCTAATTTACCATTACCACCTCCGAAAGACTGCTGATAGGCTCAAGACATGAGTGAACATCACTGGCACAAGCTGGAGTGCAAAAATCACCCTCCTTCATACTTCTGCTGTAGCTTTGGTCTTCTCAACAGCTGAGTACTGTGCACCCATATAGGCCTCAAGTCATCACACTGAACACATTTGTTGTATTTCTGTGTTTGCTTAATACAAACTTACCAATCTCACATGGGACTGGTAAGCTTATTTGAAGATGTAATACAGAATTGCTCAGCAGACAGATATACTATAAAGATTCAACAGCTATTGTTAATAGGAAAATATAGCTGCAACTCTTTCACACCACATGCTGCTTGCTAAACTGAAAGCTCCTCTGAACAATGTCTGCTGGTCATTTGGTTTACATCCTGGCTACTTACTCATTAGTATATTCTCTCTTAAAGCAATATCACAACATCCCCTTTTTTCCCAAATAACATTAAATACATTAAGAGTGAAAATACATATATGTTAGAGTACTTGCGAAAAATATTTACATAAAAAATAAATCTCTGTTCAAGAATTTAAGGATTTAAGAATTTAATAGTTTAAGAGTCCATATAATGTATAGATGGTTTAACAATCCTTCCAGATCTCGTAATGGTATGACCTTCCTGAGATCTAAACTTTTCACTTGGGCTTTCTTGACTTGTAGGTGTGTTGGTATCTTGTCTGTTCTCAGAGTGCTGATTGATTTCATAATGCACTTTGACAATTTCACTTTTTTGTTCTCTGAGTCCATTTTTGGTTGTGTTCTAGACAGTTTGACTTCTCGGTGTCATACAGTCGTACAATTCCCTTAGCTGCCTCCTGTTCTTTCTTAACGTCGCTCCTTTTGGTGTTGTGACTTCATAGGATCTAGGCTCATTGCACATTTTGGATACTCCTGTGGGTAACCAAGATCCCTATATATGATGTATGACTTGAATATTTTGTCCTACATGCAGATAACGCAATTCGGCACCTGCATGCAGGATGTACACCATTTTCATTCTCCCTTGTTTTTTGAGAAATTTCTTCTGTACTTCTGAGAAATGGGAGAGGTGATGGCTTGGTAAGGTTGTCCTAACCTGCCTTCTGAACATCATTGTCCCTAGTGACAGTGCACCCATGTCTAAGGTGCTGCTCCTAAATGTAAAATGACAATACAGAGATAAAAGCAAAGAACTGCGGATGCTGGAAATCCAAAACAAAAACAAAAATATCTGGAAAAACTCAGCAGGCCTGGCAGCATCGGTGGAGAAGAGCACAGTTGACGTTTCGAGTCCTCATGACCCTTCAACAGAACCAAGTAAATATAGGAAAGGGGTGAAATATAAGCTGGTTTAAGGGTGGGGGGGGGGCATTGGGACAAGAAGAGTTAGGTAAAGGGCCAGTGATAGATAGCAAACACCAGGAGAGAAATGGAAAGCAATGAAAATAAACAAGGCAAAAGAGAGATATGAGAATCCTGACGAGGAGAAGAGCAAAACTTCTTCAAGGTAGGCATTCCTTGAAGAGAAGTGGCAGTCAATTACAGTACAGAGATCTGGTTTTGTTTCCCTGCACTTAATGACTAATGACTTAACAGTGCAAACTATTCATTCAGTGAGACCATTGGACCCAGGATAGTGTGGCGAGGCTGTCACATGGTTTATGTGCCATTTAGCACACATGCCTCTAAAAGGTCTGCCAGTTACTGTGGCCCATTGTCCGATGTGATCTCTGCAGGTGTACTGAGCAAGCTGAACATTGAACTCATTGTGTTTGTCATGGATGCACTTGGGGTATCCTTCAATTGTCCGATGATTGGAAACTTGGAAAAGTATTCAGTGACGAGGAGAAAGTCGGCACCATGGATAGGGAAAAAATTTGTTGCGATTTTAGATCAAGGCTATGATGGAACTTCATGAGGGTGTAACGGTTCTTTGTGTTGATGTAGCTGGCATCTCTGGCATGCTTCACACATCTCATTGTCATCTCAATATTGTTGTTGATTCCTGGCAAATACACAGTATACCTTGCCAGGCACCTTGTTCACTCTTTGCCCATATGCCCCTCGTGTAACCTTGACAATATGTCCTGGCAAAGAGCTTTGGGTACAAGCACCTGTTTTCCCTTCAAAATCACACCTTTTGAAATACCTCGTTCATCTCTGTATGACCCAAAACATCTGAGGGTGTCCAGCTTCTTGTATCATATCAGACCAACAATGAGTCTCCATAATACCTTCATTCATGGACCATTTGCTGTTTCCTCCTGAAGTTGGTTGCACCTTGTTGACCAAAATTCATCAGATCAACCTTGAGTACATCTTCTACATCTATTTCTACCTGTAGGTCTAGTACAACATCTGCAGCCATTTTTGGATTTGGTAACTTGACAGTGTATCTGAAGTAGCCATTTTGCTACCAGGTTTGTACCAGTCTTCTGATTCGTAGCCCCGTATTCTTATCAGAAGCCGCTGTAGTCTGGGTGCAGCACTTGTCAGTGGCTTGTGCCAAATCATTTCCAATGGCTTGTGTCAGTTTCCACATGAATTGTTTGCCAAATAGGTACATGTGGAACCTTGTGATACTAAATACCAGAGCGAGTGTCTCATGTTCTATGTTTGAATAATTGGATTGTGCTTTTGGTAGACTTTTGGAACAAAATGCAATTGGTTTGCCATCTTTCACAATGCATGCTGCAAATCCTTTTTGGGACGTTTCGACCTCTAAGATCACATCCTTTCTTGGGTCGTAGCATTGTAGAACACATGTCTATCTTGCCTGTTTAAGTTACTCGAACACGTGCTGATGGTCCTATATGCCATACAAATGGAACATCCTTCCTCAGCAGTTCTCTAATTGATATTATTCTATCGGCAAAGTGGGGTATGTATGATGCTAAGAATTTGAAAAATCCAAGGAATCTCTGCAAGTCCTCTTTGTCTTGTGGAATAAGCATGTCTTGTACATCTTCAAGTTTGCCGGGTCAGGATGGATCTCTGAACTTGGATAGAAATGAGAAAGTTAATCTGACCCACACTCACTGGCATTTTTTGCTGTTGAAGACGAGTCCTTCACGACGAGCTGCTGCCATCAGTGAGTCTAGATTTCAGTCACGCTCTTCTTTGGTTTTACCCACCACCACAACATCATCAGCAATGCATACCCATCCAGGGATATTTTCTGTAATTCTATCCATATACTGCTGAAACAGATTCTGACTGATGGATAAACTAAAGGCCAATCCCTGGAGGCAGTATCTGCTAAACTGTGTCCTGAAAGTAATGATTTCTTGAGATCCTTCTACCAAAGGAACCAACCAATTTCGTTTCTTGGCATCCAACTTGGAAGAAAACCTTCATCCTGTGAATTTAGGATTCAATTCCTCTAATGCTGGAATCTTGTGTGAGCAACTCCATAGAGTGAGATTAGTCATCTTGGGTGTAAGCATATCTGATTGTGCCATCTTTTTTCAGTAAGCATGAGATGGAACTGCACTAGTCGGTGTGCTGATGCACATGACGGCTAATGCCGTTACGCTCCATGCTAGCTCACTCTTTAGCTTCTCCTGTATGTGCACATTGTACTTTCTAGGAGGGGCAATTGATGGAATTGCTTCTTCTCTGAGGTGTAGTACAGGATCACCTTTGGGGTTCCCTATGGCGTCGAATCTGTCTGGGTTCATCTGTTGTAGGTCATGGACTGACTTAATGTGATTATTCTTGGTCTCTTCTGCTGTGATTGGCATCTTGATGATCTCATGTATGGTCACAATGTTGAGTTCTGTACATGCCATTAACCCTGTTACTGCTAGTCTGCTTCTGTCCACCAGGTAGAATACTTGTGGTTTCCATGCATACTTGCCTTAGCTGCATTTTAATGTTGATGTACCTATGCAATGAATGGGTGACCCATTGTATACAGTTAGATTTGTCTGCAGTAGGTTGTATCATTGACTGCCAACAATCCAGATACACATCCTTCAGTATTCTGACTGATACTATATTCATACTCACTCCAGTGTTGGCTTTGGCTGTGAGTGTGTTTTTGCCATTTTGCTTTGGCCACACGATATTGATAGTAACAAAAGTTTCTAACTTTTTAATGTCATCCACATATCATGTCACATTCACCTGAACTGCACCAGGAAAGCCTGTTCATTTTCCAGTTGAAGATCCTTCAGCTTTGCATCTTTACTCTGGTCTGTCTAGCTGCTTATCTCATGTATGTGCTTGAATTTATGTGGCTCTCTGGCGCACTCCTTGTTGTTGCTGCTAGTACACTGCACATAATTTTTATTTGGTTGCATTTTACCTCTGGTTGCACCTCCACACCCAGATTTCCTGTCTAGGTGAGCCCAATGTCCTTTTACACTGCAAATCTTGGAATGCAAGACAGTTTCATGGTGGGTGCAGTAGACTGCACTTCCCACTTGACTTGCTTGCTTTCTGCACCCTGTCTACTGCACCAGTCTTGATATATGCACCTAATGCTTGCAGGTGTTCTGATCCAGCTAAATGACTTCATATTTTCTGCCATCATTTAGCAGTGTGTCAATGTCATGACCTTTCTTCTTCTCCAAAAGATCTTTTTGTAAAGCTTCAATTGACGTTGAAGATATAATGAAACAGTAACAGAACATTACTCCTTCAGACAACTCAGCTTCCAAGAATCACAGTCCTTGCCCTTATCACAGAACCTGCTAATGAACTGATCAATTGATTCTTGTGGTTGCTGTCCATATTCTAAAGTTCATCTTTACATGAAGATGATCCTCCAGCACTTCCTACAGCTTAGCAGGATCCTTCTGATCATCCTTAGATAGGCCCAAATTGTTGATTTTGTGCAACCCCTCATTTTCAATGGCTATCTTTACTTTCACTGCTGGTTTTTCTGGTTCTATGATGGACAAATCTAAAAAGCATAGCTCCATCCTTTGCTTGAAAAGTATAAATTTGTTTATAGAACATCTGTGGCCTTCCAATTCATGCCAAGGAATTTAGTGGTCATCTTCCTGATGTTTCCTGTCTTTTACAAACCCTGTCGATATGTAGGGGGTTTGTAGCTTCTCTACTCTGTGGGGAGATTCAGCAATGCAGCAGCTGTGTGTTTCTTTTTCTCTCCCTCTTTTTTTGGCTGGAGTTCAGGTTTATGCTGGTTTGCACACTTTCTGTCTTTTGCATGGGACTGACACCCGAGGGTGTCGTGATGGCACTGCACCTTGAACTGTCCGATTCAAAATGAACTTCCTGATTCACCACCAATCTGGTTACTTGACAAATCAGGTTCTCACTGGCCTATGAAACACTGTCTGTAGAGGGACTATGCATCCTGGGGCCTTCAAAGCCTACACAAACTTTGTACAGCATATAACCTTGTCTGTGGCTTTTCCTGCAATCTTCACATCTTCATCATTTTGCTTAAGAGGAACCACTTCAGCTCACCATTTTTATGTTTGTTTAATACAAATTTACCAATCTCACACAGGACTGATAAGCTAAATGTATGTTTGGTTTATCTGAAGGTTTAGTACAGGATTGCTCAGCAGACAGGTTTACTATAAAGTTACAACAGCAACTGTTAACAGGAAATGCATCTGTAACTCCTTCACACAACATGTGAAGGCTCCTCTGAACAATGTCTGCTGGTCACATGATTTATATCCTGGCTACTTACTCATTACCATATCCTCTCTTAAAGCAATGTCATAACAACATTGACACGCACCTTTACTCCGTAATGAGGATAATCTCTGGAACTCTGAGCTCAACTCCAGTTAGTGGTTACCACTCCTCTCAAATATCACTTCTCCCTCCATTCGACGGGGCACAGCAACACACAGAGAAATAACTCATATCAGGAGCAACTTGTCGCCCCTATCCATAAGAGACCTTCAAGAGCCCCCAACTTTCTACATGGTTCTATGAAACCCCCTCTGAACACGAACCAAACATCTCCAACTCCATAACACAGTTGAAACCTGGAGAAAAGCTTGGGCAGGAAACACTCTCTTAAATAAACACATTGGGTGGGATTTTCCATACCCACCCGCTGCAGTGATCATCCGGTCCTGCCACAAGCCAATGGAATTCTGGTTGAGGCGTTGCCTCACCATGGCGGGTCCCACTCGCGACGGGGCCGGAAAATTCCCTGCCATTGTTTCCGGCCAAACATCTCAACAACCACTTTTTAATCTCCATCGGAGCATGTGGACAACCCTTGTCAGAATACAGACTGGACATGGCCGATGTAGCCACCTGGTGTACAAGTGGCACATCAAAACCTCAGCTGGTTGCAACTGTGCAAACCCTGACCAAACCATGGAGAACATTTTAACATCTTGTGCCCCGCTCAAGTTTGAGGTAGCATCCTGGAGTTACATTGGCTCTCCAGCAGGACATTGGACTGGGTAGGGAACTCGACATTAAAAGTGCAATGAATGCTTCTGCTCCTAAAACCATATGAAAGAAGAAGACTACCCTGAACCTACATCTTTTTTTTAGTTTCCAACTTCTGTATCTACCCAGCATTATAGCTGATCTTGTAAATGATTACCTGTTCTCAGGTGCTGTCCTAATTCAGTTTATCACTCCTTCCTTAACTGGCATCCATTGATTCCTCTGTCCTTGTAAACTACCACCTCCCTTTCCTTTTCAAATTCCTTGGACATGTTGTTATTGCCCACATTCTTGCTTATCTTTCAAGCAACTCCATGTTTGAATTTTCCAATCAGGCTTCAATCTTGGTCACAGCAATAAATCAAAGTCACAAAATGCATTTTTGATTGTGACCATGGCACATTATCCCTCCTCATCATCCTTGACATTTCACTGGACCTGCCCTCATTTAGTTCCACTAACCAAATGTAGCCGGATTATCACCTCTGCAATATTTCTTCTGAAGTCCCCTTCCTCTTCTTCATCTATGTGCTACCACCTAATGACGTCACCTGTACACAAAGGAGCAATATTTGAAAATAACTCATCGGGTCAGCTCCCCACAGCATTATCGCCCCTGAGCAACCTACCTGCCAGCAATGGGTAGCCAACTGTGCCAATTAAGGGACCAACTTGTGGCAAGTTGCTGACACCATTGGGATCTTCCCAACATCAGAGCCCCCCACGGAGGCCAGAACCTGGCAGGTGCCTGAAGGTGGCCTCCAAGTGGCAGCCAGGGCCATTGACGCCTGCTCTCAATCCCCCATCTTAGAGCCCTTGGGATGACAGAGCCACATCCACAGCCAGACACAATCCAATGGAGAGGCTTTCCCTCCACAATGATCACCTGACAGTTACGGCCATTCTTTATTTTTAAATTCTCAGAAGTCTTCAGAAATCACCTCCATTTTGAGATACCCTTGCGGTCCCCTACCTGCCTCAGCAATGACCACCTCAGTAGGCCTGCCAGCTGGCCAGGGCTTCGGGCACTCTGATTGGGCCTTCTGCCTCAGAAACCTTTCCACTGTCAGTGGAGACGGGACTTATTGTTGGTTTCAACAGCAGAAAAATTTCAAAGCTGGTTAGATTCTGCCCATGGAGTCAGCTTCCAAATGTGAAGTGACAATGTCCACAGCCATCCCTCCACTACCTCTCTCCTTTCTTCTACTGGTGGTGTGCTGTTAGGTGGCTTGTCTTGGATAAGCTGCAGCCCACTCCAGCTAAACATTGGGGAGACAAAAGCCCTCATCCACAGCCCCTGCCACAAACTACATCCCATCATCAATTTCATTCTGGCCAGCTGAGCTAAAATCTTTAATATCTTGCTATTCTATTTAATCTTGAGTTGAACTTTCATTCTGCATGACAAAGATCATCTACTTCCATCTCCATTACACTGCCTTCCCCTGCCTCAGCCCATTTGCTGCTGAAAGCCTCATCCTGCATTTGCCTTCTCCAGATTTGATTATTCCAGTTCTGGCTGGCCTCACTTCCTCCACCCTTTGTAAACCAGGTCATCTAAATCTCTGCTGAGACCATCCAATCTCACACCAGCCCTTGTAGATGCGCTAGTCCTCTCTTTCTTTGGCTGTTGATCTCAAAATATCTCAATTTCAAATTTCTCACCCTTATCATTAAATAGCTTTCTGGTCTTGCCCCTGCCAATCACCTGCAGCCCTATAGCAACAACAATAACAACCTGCATTTATATAGCACCTTTTCCATAGTAAAACACCCCAAGAAACTTTACAGGTGAATTAACAAAATCTGGCACTAAGCTACACTGGAGAAATTAGGGTAGGTGAAACTTAGTCAAAGGGGCAGGTTTAAAGGAAAGTCTTAAAGAAGGAGAGGGAAGTGGAGAGGTTTAGGGAGGTAATTCCAGAGCTTAGGGCCAAGACAGCTGAAGGTACAGCACCAATGGAGGGGCAAAGGAAATCGGGGACAGACAAGAGGTTGGAATAGAGGTTATGGTGCTGGAGGAGGTTACAGGGATATGATGCATTATCTGTTTAACACCCTGACCTAATGCTCCTCTGACTTTGGTCTTCAGCTCCCAAATCATTGTTCTATTGAGGAATGAGTCAAGAACCAGTACTCAGTGCTTTGCTTGGTGAGATCCCATTTAACTCATTATTTTCTCCAGAATGAGATAAGCTGTACTGATGTCATCTGACATTGGTGAGACTGGATCAGGATATGAGTCTTCATGCACCCAACTGTTCATCCGCATGAATAGCTTCTTCGCCCAAGTCATTGCTGTGATTTTGAAAACATAGAAGCTTGTTTAGCTGTGTAAGTATTTAAATAGCTCCTTGAAGAAATTGCAGTTCGGTGGATGGCCACTACCATACTTTGGTAATCCATATAAAACTGAAATTGCCTACATTTTCCTGTGATCTACCTGGCTATTCCTCTCTCTTCATACAGCCTCTCCTCTTTTTCTGCCTATGAGTTACAAAGCTTCCCAGTCAGGTGGAAGTAACAGTTTTAGGGTGGAATTTTTCACTCCTGCTGGTGGGGGGACCTGTGGCTGGCGAGGGCACAAAATTTAGAGTGATGGCAATAGTCAGTGCCCCTCTGCCAGAAAATTAGTTTGGAATTTTATTCTCCCGACTTTCATGGTAGTGGAGTTTCCCGCTAATCCATGTCAGGAACCACACTTGCTTCAGCCTTTTGCATCTCGTGAATGCTCATTAAAAATACAACTTGCCGGAATCATGTTCTCCCTCCAAATTTAAATGCCCCGCCAGTGAATAATTAGAACAGCCTGTTTCATGACCATATATAAGTGGCATGTACCTGGTGACCTTCACTTCACCAGCCACTTTGAGGTACCTGGACACTTCTTTCACTGACCTTTCATAGTGCTGCAGTGAGATCTCGGTGTTTATATGAAGCTGCGCAGGAGGCAATACCAGCGCAGCGGGAAGGGGGAAGACAGAGGCATGACTGGAGGGGGAGTGAGTGGGACACAGAAGAAAAGACTGGAACAAAGATGCATGATTAGGTGGGGTGGGGCTGGTGTTTGTCAAAGGTACAGAGGGTATTAGTGTGGGACAGTCCTGGGGCTGAGGCCACACTGTCGGGTGTAGATTCAGAAGACAGTCTCGGGGCTGAGCAGGCCATGTTAGAGGATTCTGCATAGCATGCATGGCTTGGTCCACGTCCTGGGAGGGGGGAATGGCCTCTCTCGGCATTGGTGGTTGGGCACAGCATGCTGTGCAGGGCATGGGCAGGGTTCTACAGAGGTTGGTCCTAGGGGTTAGGGGATACAAATTGGGAAGCAGATGGCACAATGACAGTCAGGGAAAGCACTTGCATCTGGTAAAGTGGGAGCTGGTATGTCATGGGTGGGCATTAGGAGGTCGAGTGGGGGGTGTTCCTGAAAGCCATGGTACATGTGACCTCAAGAAGGGGAGGGGGGTCAGGTCAACATAAGGCATTGGGACATCATCAAAAAAAGGTGCAAGAGGGAGGACAGGAATATCAACCACAATGATGATTGGCCCCATCGTTACATGCGGAGGCAGGAGAGTGATTGGAAGAAAGGGAATATGGGTGTCGTGAGGATGCATGTGGATAGGAGGAATGTGGATGGTAAGAGGAGGAGGCTGGAAGCTGGTCTCAAAGATAAATTGAAGCACCACCATTTTGAATAGGAGCTGGAATGATGCAGTAGAAAAATTAAGTTTGAAAAAAATTGCCTGGGGAGGAATCAGAAACTGCAATTTTGGGCTGATTGAAGAAGCACCCTAATTTTCAGATCAAGTCCTGCTGATTATGGCTCAGCTGAGATCTGTTTACATGTATCTAATGTCAATTGAGTAGTTTGGCACTTTAACTCGTGGAGTGCAGTCATATGAGAATCCATTAAGGCTTGTGGGGAACATCTGATTTGGTCTGATTGCCCGCTTGTACGTAAAGGAAGCATGTACAGAGGGAAACAATTAGATGGCCATGCCTGATGTACATAAGCAACAAAGTCAAGACAAGATTCCACATAATCATTTCAATGGTAATGGCTTACAGGCCACAATGTCATGGGGGAGGATTTTCCCTTCATTGGGCGGGCCTGGGAGTGACCACACAATGGTCCACAGCCTGCAATCAGGCCTTGGCTGCGATTTCATGCTGGCTGGCCAATTAACAGCCAGCCGGCGTGAATGGTGTGCTGAAACGAGATAGGGGGAGGTAGGAGGGTGAGCACAGAAGTCAGCGCGTGCGTGTGGGCATGCTCAGTGAAAGCATCCTGAAGGCAAAGAGCTGCCTCAGGGAGCTGAAGATTTTTCACAGTAAAACTAAAGGAATACATGTCCCTGCTCATGTGACTCTGTCGCATGAGCATGGACATGTTGAAAATGAGTCCTAAAAACTGTTATTTTGTTTTTAATTAACATTTTTAATGAATTAATTTTTAATTAACCTCATCTTGTCCGTGGATGAGGTTTCCTCAAAATTTCAGAAATATTCTATTTAATTAATGGGCTTAACAGCCCTTTTAATTGTCAGCAGGCACACAGCCAACTCCTGTGCGCAACTGCTAACCGAAATATTGTGCGGTGACATTGGGATGCTTGCTCGACGCCATTGCGCGCTATTTCACACTTGTGTGTCAGGCGCGCACCCACACGTCGAGCTGAAAATCCAGCCCATGCAATTGGGTCAGTGTCTAGGCAAAAGAAGGCAGACTGACAGTAGCCTGACTGAGGGTAAGGGCACATGGCTGTATTCAGCCTGATCAAAGCCTCTTTGTGAATGTGCAGTCATGACAGAGGGGGATGCTCAGCCACCTGTGAACATTCAGGATGGGCTTCAGCTACAAGAGGTGGCCTTTGGATGTCATGTCTGGAATTAGGGCAGGCCTTGGGCATCACACTGGCTTCCTGGCCTGTCGATGGATGGTGGGCATTCCATGGTAAGGTACAATCATGTCTCCATTCTATTTGTCCACAGATACAAGGAGGAGTGTAGAATGTAGGCTGCAGGCAATGCTACCTTCTTGATAGCTCTGATGTGAGTGAGGAGAAGAAGGACCCGTCGCTGTTTGGCAGAACTCAGGAAAGAGTATTGTCATGAGGAACAAGAACCAGTGGGGCACCAGGAACACCCATATGCCTATGAGGAGGGACCAAATCCATGGAGGTGTTTAGCATGACCAAGGTTCTACCTAGACCAAGGATCTATCATATATGGTGCTGAGGGAGGGATGGTGTTGCAGCCGCCTTTGCTTGTCAAGGGATGTGGTGGATCATATCTGCCACATTCTCCGTGAAGATTGCAATCCACACGGACTAGGAGGTCATCCATTGCCAGTTGTGCTGAAGGTAACTGTTGCTTTCAACTTTTTTGCCAGTGGATTGTTCCAGGGCTCCTCTCTGGACCTCTGTGGAATATTGCAATTATCCACTCATAAATGCGTGAAGCAGGTGACCAACGTCCTTTTCAATAAGGCACACAATTACGTCCAGTTCACCATGGGTGAAGCAATCCAGTCTGCCAGAGAGTGGGATTCACAGCGACCTCTGGCTTCCCACATGTGCAGGGCACCATCGACTGGACACATGTGGCCTTGAGAGCTTCTTGGTAGCAGCCAGTAAGATTTATTAGTAGAAAAGGATTCCACTCTCACAACGTGCAGTTGGTTAGTGATTACCAAAAGCAGATAATGCATTTTTGTGCTTCCAGGCACGACTCTTACACCTTGAGTCACTTGCAGGTGCCACAGATCTTAGAGGATCCTCAGTGCATTCAGGGTTAGCTCCTCAGTGATAAGGGGTACCCCCAAAAGATGTGGCTAATGATGCCAGTTCGGCAGCCACAGAATGCATCTGAGTCCAGACACAATGCGGCTCATTCTGCAACATGGTCCTTAATAGAGCAGGCTATTGGCATTTTGAAGATGTGTTTCAGATCAGGCAGGGCTCTGCAGTACTCGCCACAGAGAGTGTCCCACATCATAGGGGTTTGCTGTGCCCTACATAACCTAGCACTGAAAAAGGGGGTGAGTTGCCACATGGAGAGATGGAGGAGGCCCATGTCTTCTCGGATGAGGACATGGGAAGGGATAAAATCAAAGAGGGCGAGGCTGATGACATCCCACAGGAAGAGGCCATTGCATGGTCATGACACAGAAGATGGTGCCCATGCGACCCTCATAGTGACAAGGTTCCAGGTCAATTGAGGTTCAGACTAGCTCAGTGCATTTCTCCTGTGCTTTGAAGCAAGGTAGATATTAAGACCATCTTTGTTATCCTCAAGGAAGGACATCAATCTCAGAATGAATAGTCACAATCTTGTGTAACAATGGCCTCATCCTTGGTAGGCTAAGCATCCTAGGGAGCATGTGGCTGTTCTGTAATTGGACAAGAACTCCACCTGCATTCAACCTGAAGCAAGTAGATACGGTGCAGTCCTTTCAAGCATTGTGCCAACATCTCATTGGCCATGGCAGCCTTCAAGAGGCAAGAAGGCCACTGCAAACATCAATGCAGTAATGGCAGTATGCCTGGAGTGTAGCAAGTGCCTCAAGGAAGAAAATAATCAGTCATTGGTTATCGCTTGATCATCTGAGGATGGATCTAAATCCGGACAGTGGCATCTCTCCAACTGCTGTCTCTCATGCTGATTAATAATGAGGCAGCATCTTGATGCTGAGTCTCAGGATAACATCTGGATAACATTCAGGACACTGTGATCTGTCACTATACAGCATGGAAGTGAATCTGTGATCAGGTTACCTTGGTAAGCAGGACTGTAGTGTGATTATTGACAAGCGCTCATGACCCTGCCTTCGTCGGAAGCCTCCCAAATTAATGTCCAGCATTGCCTTGGCACCGGGAGAGATGTGGCCCAGGCAGTATTGACATAGCATTTCATGAAAACTTAGTGCCCCTATAAATATTGAAGAGCACTCAGGACATATGCAAGAACATTGCTCTTATCCCATTACAGCCATCTGCATTTTCAATCTACCAGAGTGTGATATGCACAATGGAGTCTAAGACACTGATGGCACTGTTATGTTCAGAGATCCATGTCGATTGTCCTTCTGAGACCTACCACAGGGATTTTGTGAAGGCATGTTAGCCAGACCTCCAGTTGCAAACTAGCATCCTTACATGTAATAGGCTGGCACCATTAGGCTGGGCACACACCTAGACCATCACACACTCATGACCATCTAGCAGACATTTCAAACGTCACCAAGAGCAAAAATCTTCCATTGCTCAGCATCGTGCATGTGGAGAGTGGGAACTAATAAAAGAGTAATGTTCGGCCATAAATGCGGTAATAAGATAACGTTGCAGGCAGCCATGAAAGGCTAAGGTCTTCCACGATTAATTAAACCATAACCCAAACCTGACAGTCATTACATGAAGGCCATTGAAAAGTGAACTTGGTTGGAATGACTCCAATGTGGGTCAGAATAAATACTATAATATACACGGAGAATAGACTTCAGTACAGTTGCATCAGGATAATCATTAACCTCCTGAGGCCACATTATATGATCCTCTGATGCAATGCTTACATGTGCATTGTCCAACCACCATGTTCCTATAGGAATTGGCTTTGTCCATATTGCTTATGTGGACATAAAGGTGACTGACTGAGCTGAGATTGAGTGAGACAACATAGAACTAATGACACAATGGGAGGTAATTGAGGAGGGGGGCATCTATTACTCTTGGATGACTGCAGAACATTGCATCACATGGAAGAGACATTCATCACCTGAGACTTTGATGGGGAGAAGCAAAATATATTTACAAAGGTGCAAAGTATATACAGTGAGTGAACACCCATGCCACCATATTGATTTCAGAATTTCTTACTCTATTTCTTGGTGCAGCAACAACATCCACAGCAGAGGTGGAGGCAGCCTGCTGACTGCCATGCCCTGTTGTCAGACATGACCTTTGCAAGTGTCCTCTGGAGGCCCGAGGCCTGGAGGGCCCTAGACTGCTAAGGGTCTCCTGTTCTGGGCCAGGATCACCCTTCTTAACCTGACCTGCTGGGGTGGATGGGGTCACAGGCAGAGTGGATTTGGAGTGGCTACAGACCCTTGGAATGCCCTGCATGGATGTCCCTGGAGTGTCTGGCTGAGACTCCTCCTCGCTGTGGGTACCTGAGAGCCCCTCCCTGACTCCTTGAGGAGAAGGGGCGCCTGGAGGAAAGTTGAGGTGCCCTGTCACCCTCTCGCCTAGCCTACATTATAGGTCACTCATATTCATCGTCTGCATATGGCCAATATCTACCTCATGGACCCTCAGTGGCTTGTTGCGGGACACCAATCTTGTCTTCTGTGCAGTATTGGTCTCTGTCATCACCATCCAGCTTTACTGCCTACTCCTTATAGGAGGAGAATGGCCTCAACTCCAGCATCCCCTCACCGACCATTAATGTCTCCCTGTTGTTGTGGGAGATCTTGTCCTGCATAAAGGCAGATGGATTGACTGTGAGCACCATGCATGCCTGCTGTCTGTGCTGACTCCTAACCAGTAAGGGATGAAGACACTATTTATGCAGGATGTCACATGAAATAGTGATGTTAAAGTGTCTATTGGACAGTCAGTGCTGATGTCCCTTCTGCTGGTAGTGTGTGAGACCCCTGTGGACAGTAACCCTTAGACTGCCTGAGGGCCTTATGAGAGTGTGAGTTTGGAGTGAGGAGAATCTTGACTTACCCTGGCAGAGCAGATGAGATCATTCATCATCTTCCTCCACTGCAGGGTGGTACTCTCTTGGGGTCCTCCCTAGCGATCTCCTCCCAGGCCAGTGTGGTCAGGTTGGTGGACTTCTGGGTCCCATCCCTTGGTAAAAGGACCTCCTGCCAGTTCTGGACAGCCTGGAGGAGTCTCTCCAGGGAGGTGTTGCTGACCCTTGGGGCAGATGGTTTGCATCTCATTAGTGCTATAGAAATTCTTCACAACACTACTCCTGTCCTTAAGAAAGTAAATGTGTGTGTGGATGCCATTTAAATATGGCGCCTGGACCTTCGACCCCATGAGGTATGGCACGGCGGATGAATCCCTGCCCTTCTGCCACGGGTTCCGATGAGCTCCTTGCTAATGCATAACTAAAGAACTGAGAAGCGAATCATCTGGTGTGAGCACCCGCCCCGCCACCCAGCAGGGTTCACACCAACTTTTCCACCTGCCACCCAGGGCCAGGGAGAGAAATCATGGGCACTGGTGCTTCTCCTGTTTCCCAGGCCCTCTGGAGTGTCACCAGGCCGGACCAGAGAACAAAAACTGAACAGTTCACAAATGTATCTGTTTTGTGATCAACAAGTCCGAAGATTCTGCTGATTGCTGCTTCTCACTGCAATATATTTTCAATATCTACTGTGCAACACAACTTTATCACGATATTTTAATACCTCAAAAAACTCATAAAAAGTGCCAAGATAGAGTGAGATAATTGGTAAGTAGACAAAAAGCAAGATTGAAGTCAATGTAAAAGATTCTTGAGAATCATGTGCAAGATAAAACAGGTTACTGATTCACTATGAGCCCATTATGCACTCCTCTCCTGACAATCTTACCACACAAAACTCGCTCACAGTAAACTTACGTTAGCAACAAAATAAACAGAACTCCAGCCATGATTCCACCCTCTGTTCGCAAGACAATTATGATGACAAAGGCGATTTAGCCTAGCTCATCTCATCCATCACAGAATAACATCCAAGCATATGTATTTGGAGCAGGAGTAGGCCATTCAGCCCTCTAGCCTGCTCCACCATTTGATAACATTGCCTATATTATACCAGTAACTACAACTCAAGGGTACTTAACTGGCTGTAAAACGATTTGGGACATGGTGAAAGGTGCTATATAAATGTAGGCTTTGTCTCACTTTCATTATGCCAGCATGCAGTAGGCAGGGCGACTGTAGCAATGGTGAAATCGGAGACCCAACGCTGATTCTCTAAGGATAATTAATCACAGAGCAATCGACTGATGTTTGGAGAATGGCAACAAAGAAATCACTACATTTACATAACAATTCAAATCTGTAGCTAACCTTCCCCCAACACCCGCCTCTAACCTCCCCCCAACTCCTCTCCAACTGCTCCAAACTTCCCCAACCCCTCTCCAATCTTCCCTCAAACGTCCTCCAACCTTCCCCCCAATGCCCCTCCAATCTTCCCCAACCCCCCTCCAACCTTCCCCTCAAACCCCCTCCAACTTTCTCCCCAATGCCCCTCCAACCTTCCCCCAACCTCTCTTCAACCTTCCCCACAATCCCCCTTCAACCTCCCCATCCAACTTACCCCCCAAACACTCTCCAAACCTCTCCCCAACTTCTCTCCAACCTTCCCACAACTTCCCCTCCAACCTTCTCCTTCAACCTTCTCCCCAACCCCACTCCAACCTTCCCCCCCACCCCAGACCCTCTCCAACCTTCTCCCCAAACCTCCCCTCCAACCTTTCCCCCAACCCTCCTCCAACCTTCCCCCAGTTCCCTATGAATCCCCCAACCCTCGTCCAACCTTCCCCCAAGGCCCCCTCTAACCGGCCCCCCCTCTAATACCTCCACACAGTATCCAATTGGTTCCAAAATTACAGGGAGTTGACTTGCATTTTTCAACCTGGAACACTTTCAGTTGTTGCTGCTGCTGCTTCTCACCTTCGGGCAGGTTCATGGTTTCATGACAGGCTTTTCAAAAAAAAAAAATTGGAATCACAAAGCTGCCTGAAGGACAGAAAAAGCAGCAGCTCAATGAAATTGACCTGACACTGACAGGTCAGCTTATAAAATATCAGAACTCTCAGCCTGACAGATCCATTTTTTTTAAGCCTCTCTTTCAGGTCTGCAGCTCTGCATGCTCAGTGTGGACGATTAGAAACTGAAACACAAGCCTGGGCTCAGGTCCCCACAAACCCCGGGCCCCAGTGTTTGGCACTGTCTGCAGCCCCCTCTCCCTGCTGGGCCCTGCTGCCACCAAGCTTACCCTCTGGAATGGAAAAATCATCCTTAATATTGGTATCCCCTGACCTGTAGCAGTTCAATAGTGCTGGTCACATGCTATGTTACGCTGTAACCTTCTCCTAAAAGCCTTTGAGTGCTCTGCAGTGTTCTAATTCTGACCTCTTTCGTATCCCCAGCTTAAATTGCTTCACCACTGGTGGCCATGCTTTCAGCTACCTTGGCCCTAAATGCTGAAATTCCCTCTCTGCAATTCTATCTCCCTCTCTTCCTTTAATATGCTCCTTAAAACTTTAACCAAGCTTGTGGCCATCTGTCCTGATACTTCTGTGACTCGGGGAAGGTTTTTAGGTTGGCATGCAGGTGGGATCGGTGGGCCTGGGAGTGGCCGTCTGCGATTGGCCTCTGACCGCAATTTCACGCTGGCTGAAATTTGAAGCGTGCGTTGATATAATCAGCGTTGCCTGGGGGGGGGGGGGGGGGGGGGGGGGGGGGGGGCGGGCGGTGGGAGGAGGGCGAGTGCTGAAGTCAGTGCGGGAATGGGGGAGCACTCACAGAAAGCTCCCTGAAGGCAGGGAGCTGTCTGAGGGAGCTGAAAACTTCAAGAGTATCAAATAAATATTTTTAAATCCAGATAAAACCATCCACGCAACACAGGCAGCCACCTGAGCATAGGCATAATAAAAATTCTGTGCATAGATTTTTTAAAAATTTAATTATGGAAACCTCATCCCGCCCTTGGAGAAAAATCCCAGTTAATTGTGCAGTTAATGGGCTTAATAGCCCTCTGAATTGTCAGCGGATGCACTTCCAAGTTTAACATGTGCCCGCTGACTGAACTATTGCGCTAGTGCGTGATGATGTCGGGTGCTCACCTCACATCATCACCCGCTATTTTACGCTTGAGTGGGCCTGCCCGCTCAGAGAAAAATTCTGGCCTTGGTGTCAAAAATGCTTTTTAAAGATGACACTCCTGTTAATTGCCTTTGGATGTTTAGCTACGTAGAAGGCACTACACAAATGTGAGTTTTTGCTTCCTTTGTAATAAGAAAAAGGATTGTGCATACCATAACCATTGGACTTGGAGGTGCAGGCTCCCTTTGAACAGCTCTCTAAAACACTACCTCTTTTGAGGCAGGTAATGTTAGCTCATGTTAACATGGTGCTTTATAGTTTGTAAAGGTTTCCTGTGATAGTTCAGTTTTCCTGATATTGAGAGGGTACGAGAGGTAAGGATCACATCTCTATCATTCTTACAGGAAATGCAAGGACAATATTGCTTTCATTTATCTTGGCCAACTTTATGAGGTTAATAAACTTCTCCATGCACTGAGTGACAATTTGTGGGATGTGGAGGCGGCACTCAGTCCCTCTGACATACTGCTCCACAAGTTCTGGATCACCTACTTATGGGACCTCCAGGGGATCGTCTCTCCTGGGCCTTATAGCTGCTGGAAGGACAACCATGGAAGCATCAGTAAATCTGTTGCTCCCTGCAACATGTGACCCTTTAATCAACTGTGGCAGCATTAAATTCTGTACCCCCACAGCAGTGGTAAACCAATAGACAGTGGCCTCACTGCTGCAACTCTGCTTCACATAAATAACAAGGGCACATTCAAGAAATTTGAGCAGGTTAGCAGTGGGGTCACATGGGTGGATAGGAGTCCCATCCCACCACTAACCTGCTTAATGAGAGGAAAGTCCAGTCTAAGGTGCCTCATGGCTTCAAAAAACCATATGGCACATCATTGTTCCATAATAGACATTCACAAGTTGATATAAAGTTGACACAAAAAGAAGACAAACAAAACAAATGACAGGAGGTCTGCACAGGCATAAGATTTTTAATATATTCTATATATAGATAATATATATATTTACAGCATTATGTCTCAATTAATAATGTTGAACATATACATAATGATCAGGTCCCAGTTGTTATTAGCATATATTTCATAATAATACTATCAATATATCTATATGCCACAACACTTGCACGTGGTAAGGTTTCAGAATCATCCCCATCATTGATGGTCAGGTCAGTAGGGATTACTAAGGGTCAAGTTTTAGTGACCATTGCAGATATCTCTGCCTCATTATGTTTTAAGCCTGGCTGCAAAAAAAATTGCTGTTACTTGTCTCAGAGATTCAGTCTCACAATCACACCTTTTAAAAAAGCCTAATGCTCAAGAGAGTTTCATTAACTTCACATCCATGTTCTTTTTCTGTCTATTTCTGTCAATTTTATGTTGATTAGTTTTGTTGAAAACACAAGTGATGCCATCAGGGATTTGATTGGGGAGGAGTTCCTCCTGGTACAAGAGAACTGAATTAAAACCAGTAGACAAACAGCCACAAAACCCCGGAGGCTTCCAATGAAATTGTCATTTTAACTATATACGTCAATTTAACTCCCTTGTGGGGTCAGCTCAGTGTTTCCTCCTCGCCAATTCACTCAGCAATGTCATTATTTGTCATTTAAACAAAAGTATTTTTTAAACTAATGGGAGCAGACGGGAGAAATGATTTTGAAAGTCATTATGATTTTTTGATTTCGAAAAAAGAAACCGTGATGATTGGACTTCCTTTCAGACTGGCTCCATGTTCCCTCAACATTGAAATACAGAGCAAGACCTCCGTCTCACATTTGTTAACATAATCTATCGTGTTTAGCATAGCAGACAATGAATGTTATCTGTTTTCATGAATTGAGTTTGTGTTTGATTAATATTTTTATAAAACATGTTCTAAATACAATATTAAACCTGTCATACATATTTCACAATGACAATAAAGCTATCAATTGAAAGTACACCTGTATACAGCTTTTCTTTTTTTCTATGAATTACTACAACAATGGCTTCAATCCAAGTCTTCATCTTTTTGCCAGTTCCCAGAATGAAATCAAACAACTGTACTCTGATAGGGGATCAATGGGAATTTGTGTTTTAGAGGAGTTGGCTGGCAAAGGATCTGGCCTGAGTATTTCCCAACTGGGACAGTTCAACAATTTGAGATGCACTGCCCATGTATATGGTTGATTTGAACCTTCTGTGATTATATCATCCTGATGTACATGACTTACCTGGGAGTAAATTGTCACCTAGACTGTAAACTATTGCTTTATTTATGGATGTAGTTACCAATAGTTTGAGGGGAAAAGGGAAAATAGTTTACCAAGTATCGAAAGGTTTTAATTTTATTAATTAAAAAAAATCATGTAAAGCAGTGATAGTCAATAAACACCCCAGGGCCATTTGAAGCCCACTTCCACTTTTAAAGCTTCCTTTTCTGCCAACCATGAGTTTTAGATGACCTCAGGATAACCATCATTTACGGGCAATTTTACCAGGAGCAGTATATATGCAAGAAGTAGAACAGGTTCAAGGATGGAACAGAGAAGCATGTAGAATGAAGCCTCTCTGGTCTAAATAGACCAGTTTGGAAACCATTTTATTATTTTAGGAGGCCAGGATTTTGGCTAGTATTCATCAGTTATTAAACACAACCTTACAATGTGTTTTACAGTGTCTGGTTTACATTACACAAGAAGTGTAAAAGGTTGGAGGTTAATGTATTTTAGTCAGTTTCATCCCTTTGGCTGACAGCAGTGGTGGACTATCAATAATCATAGATTGATGGCACATGGCACTTAGCAATGCCCTACACTGTAATGGCACTGAGTGGAGCAGAGTAATATTGATGTATTAAAGGAGGGAGGCTTGTCATGCTCATAGAACTGAACTTCAGCATTGCAGTGCATTCAGGAGAAAACTGTGGAAACCAAATATTATGGACTGCAAATCATTCCAAAGGAAGTTGAGAGTAATTGAAGCAAGTGTCGCTGAGAGAATAGGGAAGAAAATCATATCAGTAAGAGGGATCTAAATAAATCTTTAGATACAAATGAAGCAGACTAACATAAAACTATAGAAGCTTATAGATGCATGACCGGCCGTATCTGTGCTGCCTCTTCGCTAGAGCAATTCAACCCAATTCAACTGCTCTGTGGTCAGCCTATGGTTCTGTATCTTTCTCCGCTTCAAATTTTGCTCCACTTTTACTTTAACAGATGCAATGGTATTGGCTTCAACCATGCCTTGTGGCAAAGCATTCTATACTCTCAAAACTGCATGAAGGAAATTTTCCTAACCACTCATCACTAATTCCATATTCACCCAATCAAGGCCATTCAATAATCTTTTAAAAATCTTTATTAAATATTAGCCTGCTTTGTTCCAATATAAATAATCTCAGTATCTCAAATCTATTATTATTGCTATAGTTTTTCATCCCTGGCATTATATTCTGCTGAGTGGTGGGACAGGGGTGGTGGTGGGGGTGGGGTGCAGAAATCAAGAGATAGCAAGTGTGTGAAATTAATTCTTCTCATCAGTCTTAATGAATGAAAACTGAACTGATTCTGGATTCAGTGATATTGGAATAGATAACATTCTCAAACATCAATAAAGTATGTTAAAAAGAAAGTCAATGTATCAAAATGTTTGCATGGAACAGATTGAACACACCCTATATCTCCATGGAAATGAACAGAAATGGGAGGCTCTGGTCAATATTTTAGAAGCTCCATAAACATAAAGGCTGTAGCCAAGGTCTCAAGAATTGTTAATGGAATCCTAATAATGACAAAAGAGTGAGACATGAATTTAGGAATTACAGACCAGCTGGTTTAATATCAGTAGTGAGGAAAATGCTTTAGAGCATTTTACAGGATACTATCAATCCTTATTTTAAGATCTTAAAGGCCAGAGCAGTAGTTAGCATGGCTTTAGAAACCATTACTAATTCCGTTGTAAATCTATTGGAATTCACTGAGGAGGTAAGTAAATTTATAAAAAGGGATTATTCAATGGATATAATTTACTTGAATTCCAGAAAGTATTTGATAAAGTCTCAAATCTAAAATTGAAAAGGAGGTAAAGGCACATTAGCAAACTAGTTCATCTTTTTGAAAAATGGCTTGCCTATAAAAGCAAAAGGTGATGCTAAACGAATAAGGCTTTGTCATGGAGAGGAAAGAGGGTGGGATGCGGGAGGTTGGGGGCAATAATTAAATATATTCCTGAGACAGCTGTTCTGGATTCCATACCCATTTTTCCAGGTTAGTAGCCCAAGATGAAACGCTGAATCCAACACCCCTAAGATTCAAAAGTGAGTGAATTCCTCTTTCACACAGGCATTACATTAAATAGATTAATGACATTAAATACATTAATTGATTATTTGCCACACTTAAAGCTTATCTGAATGCAAACTAAATTAGCTACAGAATGTTTGAGAACTGACAGAAATGCATTGGAATTGTCAGCTGAATGAATAATTATGGTCAGAAAGATACAGCGTATTATTTCTTATCTTTATTTGGTCATCTGTAGTGTTTCTCAACAATCTTCAATATTTTACATATCATTTTTAAAGCGTACTACTTAACACTATGTTCTGTGGAGGCTCAGTTACATTAGGTGCATAAAACTAAATCATTACTGAGTGGCCAATTTGAAAGCACCTGAAAGAATATTCCTCACCTAGTTAAATAGCCACTTAAGTAACACACCTAGGGCTGGATTTTACAGCCCCCCGTGGATGGTTTGGCAGGTGGGAGAGGGCCGTAAAATTGAGTGGCATGCCATGGACACCATTTCTGGCACAACCTGCTTACCCTGCCATAATTTTACTAGCGTTGGAGGATGCATCAGGAGGCCCACCCACCTATGGGCTAACTAAGGGTTCCTCCCATTTCTGCTGGGATATAACCCAAGGTGGGAGAGGTCCATATCAATTGTGCAGCCCACTGGGTTTCGCTGCTCTGGCTGGTGGCCGATTAAGGGGGAGTAATCCTTTCTGTGTCCCCTGTGCACATCAGAGGACCCACCCCACAAGGCCTTACCACCTCTACATTACCCCTCCTCCCCTGCCCTGTCCACCCTGGCCTTCCTGCCCTCACTGGCCTGAACCTGCCAGCTTGGCCCCCGCAAGACCTTGGACTTATAGTCCAAGCTGTATCACAGCATTTCTTCTTTGGCACTGGCTGCAGTCCCAGAACTGGCCACCATTCCATGTGGTGCTGTTGTGACCAGAGAGCTGCTGGCTATTAAAAAGCTGCAGGGTGGGCCGATCAAGTGGGGATGAGCCCGCCCTCCCCCCCACCCCCAATTTTACACACCCCTATAAAATCTAACCCATAGTGTCAATCCAGCTGTGGAATATCTGGGGGTAAAGGATGGAGAAAGGAGAACATACATACAAATTCTGTGGAGTATTGGACAATGGAAAAGTGCTTTTTGTAGTCCAAATGAGCAATGCACTTATATCAAAAAAATGGAATCAGGCACGGGAGGTTAGAAAGCTGCAAGAAAATCCAGAAAATATTGTCTAACCTTAAGAAAAGTTGTGGAATGAATAATGCAAATAAGCATAAATGGATACCATATATGCAGGAAATTATTTATATCAATCCTTGTAAATTTTGTAAGTTAAATCCATTTTCCTAAATAGCTTAGTATATTTAAGCCAGATTCATCTGTGAACCTACTGGGATTGCAACGGAAATTAAAGTATTGAAGATTGTTGAGAAACACTAAGGCAGACCAAATATGGACAAGAAACAATAAGATGTATCTTTCTGACCATAATTATTCATACATCCAGCTAACAATTCCAATGCATTCTGTCAGCTCTCAAACATCCTGCAGCTAATTTACTTTGCATTCAGATAAACTCTGTGTGGCCAGTTAGTTGTTTGGCTGCCTGAAACATGTTCAGTACATAGTCTCCTCCAGAGAAGGCTGTTTTCAATAAAGCGTACCAAGGCCAAATAGATGCAGGGATAGCAAGTCAAACCTGTGAAGAGTAAACATGGAGGTCACAGGCTAGGAGATATACTCAGTCTGTGTGATTGGAAACTGAAGAGGTACACAATCCTTGTTTGTACAACTATAATTGCATACCTTCACTGGACTGATGCATTGTAGTAGGTGTAAAACAGTGATTGTGGCACCCCACAAAATACATCATATACTGTCTGAACAGCTGCCAATTACCTAACCATGCATTCAATACCTCATCTTTTTCTTCTTAAAAGTATGCTGCAACAGAAGGAGTAACAAGCTGATCTCACTCAGCAACAAGCTCAATGTCGTCATCACTTGCAACAGCCTAGAGCTACACCTCTGCAGTTTTATAAAACTGACGAGTGAGGAAGGGTTAGAATTGGAATTACTGGATGCAGAGAGTAAAATTGTATGGAGCATTTCGCTATCTGGCGATTCTCAACTCATGGAGCCAGAAATACAGAACTTTCTTCATGGCAAGAATAGGCACTCTATTGACTTGATTCCTTGCAGAACATGCTCTAAGTTGTTACCCAGTCAGGCAATGTCATGTACCAAGGGTTCACTGCTTCACACTTCAGATAAGTAAGAGGTGAGCACAGTTTCAGCATCTCTCAATTTTTGGTATTGATGATGTGGAGGCTTTATAATTCATCAAGTATATGATAAAGGTTCATTTTTACATGCTTGTAACAGAGCAAAAGCATCAAGGAAGGATTTAGAGACCTCATAGCAGTTCATCTGTCTTTGCACATAAAGCTCAATGTCCACTATGAATACTTGGTCCCCAGCAGCAGTATGCATGCAGAAACACAGGATTAGACAGATGTCTGTCCAATCATTACTAGATCACTGCCTCCAGACAAATAGCAGTGGGTGCACGACTAACTAATCTGTTGCTTCATGTAGCTGGTTGCACTGAGGCAGGATCAGCGCAGGAGAAGGACAACCATCTGTCAGTGTCAGGCTCAGGCTCTTGGGACAAAGGTGGCTCTAGCTCTCTGTTGCTTTGAACATTAGATGTACTAGCTCCAAGTTGCAGCTCATCCACTGATGTGCAGCAGTCTGATCCTGCCTGGATCAGGATTCTGTGCATAAGAGGGAATAAGCTTGTATTTGTGGAGAAAGGAGACTTTTGTAAGGGTGGCATTAGGGCTGTTCAATGCCTGCAGTTGCATAATCAGGATTCTCAAACAGAAACCCCCAAAGCAAACCTTTGCACAGGACATCTACAATGCAGCTGCTGCCCCTGGCCATTTGAGACAAAGCATCAACACGGAATATTTGTTGCAACTTTCCCCTTTCCCATGCTCTGTGACATTCTACATGCTGAGCTGAGGGTTGACGAATCTCATGAAAGGAGTGACATTGAACAAAGGAGCCACTACTTCTCTCCTGGCTTTTCTGTAAGTCTGTCCATTGAGAAGACCACAGTGTAGCTGAAGGCTCACAATGCAGCAGTATGAGTATTCATTAAAGAATCCAAGGTTGACAACAAAGCTTCGGATGTGAGAGGCTGTGAAGCAGATGGCCTTAAAACTGTGAACCACTCTATAGATGTCTGCGTGCATTCCATTCCACATGTCAGGACCCCACACATGCAGGATGTGGGCTCTTGCACACTTACCAATAAACTATAGAAGCTGTTAGCTACATCACCCAATGACAGGAACAGTCGAGCAAGTTCTGAAAATAATTATGTTTTAGAACATCAGAACATAAGAAATAGGAACAGGAGTAGACCATTCAGCCCCTCGACCCTGCTCCACCATTCAATAAGATCCTGGTTGATCCTTTTGTATTTCAATTTCCACATTCTCATCTAACCCCAATAACCTTTGATTCCCTTGCCTAACAAGTGTCTATCTACTCGTGAAGAGTCATACGGACTTGAAACGTTAACTCTGTCTTCCTCTCCACAGATGCTGTCAGGCCTGCTGAGTTTTTCCAGCAATTTTTGTTTTTGTTTCAGATTTCCAGCATCTAGAGTATTTTGCTTTTATCTTAAGAATCTATCTACCTCTGCCTTAAAAATATTCAATGACCCTGCTTCCACCACCTTCCAAGGCAGAGGATTCCAAAATCACACAACCCTCCGAGAGAAAAAAATTCTCCTCATCTCTGTCCTAAAAGGGCGACCCCTAATTTTAAAAGTGTCCCCTAGTTCTGGACTCGCCCACAAGAGGAAACATCCTTTTTACGTCCACCTTGTCAAGGCCATTCAGGATCTTATATGCTTGAATGAAATCACTCCTCACTCTTCTAGACTTCAGTGAAAACAAGCTCAATCTGTCCAACTTTTCCTCATAAGACAACTCACTCATTCCAGCTATCAGTCTAGTAAACCTCCTTTGAACCACCTCCAATGCACTTACATCCTTCATTAAATAAGGATACCAAAACTGCACACAGTATTTGAGGTGTGGCCTGACCTGTATAATGGAAGCATAACATCCTTACTTTTATGTTCAATCCCTCTCGTAATAAAGGAAAGGATTCCATTAGCCTTCTTAATTACTTGCTATACCTGCATACTAACAGTTTGTGACTCAAGTACTAGAACACCTAGATCCCTCTGCACCTCAGAATTATGCAGTCATTCTCCATTTAAGTAGTACTCTGCTTTTTACTTCTTCCAGCCAAAGTGAACAATTTCACATTTTCCCACATTAAACTCCATTTGCCAGATCTTTGCCCACTCACTCAACCTATCTATATCCATCTGCAACCTCATGTCCTCTTCACAACATACTTTGCTACCTATCTTTGTGTCATCTGCAAATTTAGCTGCCATGTCTTCACTCCCCTCATCCAAGTCTTTGATGTAAATCATAAAAAGTTGAGACCCCAGTACAGATCCCTGTGCCACTCCATTCGCCACATCCTGCTAATCCAAAAAAGACCCATTTATGCATACCCTCTGCTTTCTGCCAGCCAGCCAATCTTCGATCCATGCTAATATGTTACTACCTACACCATGCGCTTTTATTTTCTGTAATAACCTTAGATGTGGCACCTTATCAAGTGCCTTCTGGAAATCCAAGTACAATATGTCTACAGGCTCCGCTTTATCCACTGCGCATGTTACTCCTTCAAAAAGTTCAATAAATTGGTTAAGCATGGTTTTCCTTTCACAAAACCATGCTGACTCTTTCTGATTGCCTTGAGCTCTTCTAAGGGCCCAGCCCTCACCTCCTTAATGATCGATTCTAACAACTTCCCCATGACAGACATCAAGCTAACTGGCCTATAGTTTCCTGTTTTCTGCCTCCCTCCCTTCTTGAATATTTGCTACATTCCAGTCTGATGGAACTTTCCAGAATCTAGCGAATTTTGGAAAATTAACACCAGCACATCAACTACCTCATTAGCCACCTCTCTTAAGACCCCAGGATGTAGTCCATCAGGACCTGGAAAATTGCCAGCAGCTCCACCAATTTGCTCAGTACCATTTCCCTAGTGATTTCAATTTCACCAAGTTCCTTTCTCCAGTTCACCTCCTGATTTGCAGCTATTACTGGAATATTTTTTGTATCCTCTATAGTGAACACAGAAGCAAAATATTTGTTCATTTCTTCTGCCGATTCCTTATTATCTACTATTAACTCCCCACTGTAACTCTCTAGAGGACCAACACTCATTTTACTTACTTTTTCTTTTTAAATACCTGTAGAAACTTTCTATCTGTTTTTACATTTCTAGCTAGCTTTCTCTCATACTCGAATTTCTTTCTCCTGATTAACCGTTTAGTCATTCTTTGCCATTCTTTATATTCTGTCCAATCACCTGTCCTGCCACTGATCTTTGCAGAGTTTTATGCTTTTACCTTAAGTTTGATGCTTTCCTTAACTACTTTAGTTAACCATGGATGGTGGGTCCTCCCCTTATAATTTTTCTTTATAATAGGAAAGCACTTATTCTAAATATTCTGAAATATCCTCTTAAATGTCTGTCACTGCTTCTCTGTTGATCTATCCTCTAGCCTTGTCTCCCAGTTCACTAGAGCTAGCTCAGCTTTCATCCCCACATAGTTGCCCTTATTTAAGTTTAAAATATTAGTCTTAGACCCACTCTTCTTTCTTTCAAACTGGATGTAAAATTCAATCATATTGTGGTCGCTGCTACCTAGTGGTGCCTTTACTCTGAGATCACTAATTAATCCTGTCGCGTTACACAATGCCAAGTCTAATATAATCTGCTCTCTGGTTGGTATCCAGAACATGCTGCTTTCAGAAACTATCACAAAAGCATTCTAAGAACTGCTCATCCAGGCTACTACTGCCAATCTGATTTTCCCAGTTTATGTGTAGATTATTGCCATCCCTTTATCACACAAGCACACAATATTTTCTCTTGAATACTTTGTCCTACACTGTGGCTACTGTTAGGGGACCTGTAGACCACTCTCACTAATGACTTTTTTTCCCTACTATTCCTCATCTCCACCCAAACCGATTCTACATCCTGATCTCCTGAACCAAGATCATCTCTAACTATTGCACCAATGCCCTCTTTGATTAACAGTGCTACCCCTCCACCTTAACCTAGCTTCCTATTCTTCTTGAATGTCATGTACCCCTCACTATTAAGAACTCAAGCATTGTTGTCCTGAAGCCACGTCTCCGTAATTGCTATCAGATCATATTTATTTACTTCAATGTGGGCCATCAGTTCATTTACTTTGTTATGAATGCTACATGCATTCAAGTAGAGAGCCTACAGTTTTGTCATTTTGTTACCTTTGTAACATCTAGCCTTGACTGTTGATGTATTCTTAGGTTTTATTTCTCTCTGCCCCTTCCTGCCATTCTCTGACCCTCATTTCTCATATTACTAATTTGCTCCCCTGTCTTGGCTCTACACCTTGAATTGCTACCTCTACCCAAGCTTGATCCATCACCCCTCTTGTTTAGTTTAAAGCCCCCTCTACTTCCCTAGTTATGCGATTTGTGAGGACACTTGTCCCAGCATGGTTCAGGTGTAAACCGTCCCAACGGTAGAGCCCCCACTTTCCCCAGTACCAATGCCAGTGCTCCACAAACCAGAAAGCATTGCTGAGATATGAGTCCATTGTCTGGAACAGGTGCTTTCTTTATCCAACAAGAGGTCTGCTTTATTTCCTCCTCTTGTGTCTGGTTTCCAGTGTGCTTCAATTCTCCCACATGCTCTCTATGTCTCTCCCTGGGTGAATGTAACTAAGCTGCTGCAAGCTAAGTTTTGGAATTGTAATGACATGCTAGGTAAGCTGCTTCTTGCAGGCCCTGTAGAGGGTCTGGTATCTGCTTGCTGGTATTATTACTATAGCGACATAAGTGCAAGTATACTCATCACCTGTGTCATCACTTCCATTTTATAAGGGTAGAATTTCCCCCCGTCGAGGTGGGGGTGGGAGGGGGTGGGGGTGGGGGGCGGGGTGCAGGGGGGTGTTGTGCGGGGGCAGGAGCGGGCGGGTGCAGACCTGATCAGCGCCCCTGATCGGGTCCGTGCTGCCAGTTTACTTGGGCGGGCCAATTAAGGCCCGCCCAGCGTGACGTACACCCGGAAGCACCGTGCACTCCCTGTGCAGGCAAGGGTGGGGGGCTCCCTGAGTCAGTAGTGCATGTGCAGGAAAGAGCGCAGAAATCTCCCTCAGGGAGATTAGTTTTAAGTTTTAACAGTTCAATGAAGTGTTGAAAAAATTATGATGACATCCCCTCATGTGAAACTATCACATGAGCTGGGACATATGCATTAATTTCAATAAAAACTTTTGAGAAAATTTAAAATCATTCATGAAACCTCATCCTGCCCGTGGATGCGGTTCCATGAAAAATGTGAAGGCTGCCTGGGCTCTTTGCCTGCCCACCAACCTTAAGGTTGGACGAGCAGCTCCGGTAATTACTTCAATTGTTAGTTAAATGGCTTTAAAAGGCCTTTGACAGTTCGGTTGCGCGCCTGCCGATTTGAAAATCTAAATGACATGTGGTGACATCGGGACGCAAGCCCAACGTCACCCTGCATCATTTTATGCCTCGGCAAGCGGGCACCACCTTCGCTCGCCAAGCCGAAGATTCTCCCCTAAGAAATAGAGCTGAAATATTCTTTGACAATTACTAGGCTGGGGAGGGAAATAAGGTAAGGGAATGAGGAACTAACTGTCAGTTGGGGACATTTTCCATTTAATTTGCAATCTCCTAAAACCTGTCTCGAAGTCCATTGTAGCCTTTTCTCTAAACAGGGTTACTACCTGTGTTGTAACAGCTCTTCTTCTAGTCACAGTAACATGCCTTCTGTTAACAATCACCTCCTGCAGACTCATAAGACTTTCATTACTAATGCAGTATCAGAACACCCTACAATAGCTGAGTCATAACTACTTTATGCATCTTGGAAGAAGTTGCCTTGACATTTAAGTTACTAATGCTTTAATGTTCTTTTAAGCATTAAGTTCTTCCAACAATTTGTGTGGACTATATGCAGGCTGTGACCAGGGAGAAGGATCCCTAATTGTGAATGGGAATCTGCAGGATCACTTTGTGTAATTTGAATGCGGACATAACATGATGTTGCCAAGAAGCTCACAAAGAGCAGTTTGACTTCCTAGTGAGGACATTCTCTTTGGACAACCCTACTGGGATTGATGCTCTTCATAACACAATCCTGAGTATGTTATTTCCATGGTTGGAATGGCTACAAAGCATGCAGCCACCTCTCCTATTTGGATTAAAAACTGTTTTCTTTAATGCCGCCTTAAAATTTTCTTCCAGTTGGCATTTTCACTCAGAAGTATTCCAAGATACTTGGACTAAGTAGTGGCCTTTCAAGATGCTAAATGTTATCCAGACCATAATATTTCTTCTACGCCAAGCTGGACCAGCCCCAAGCAGGTACAGGCCTTTAAGGCCTACACAGCACAGTGATTTCCTGTATCCAATATAATTTAATGAGCCGTTTTAATTGCTATTCCAATCCTGCCCACACATTGTGGACCCTGTCACCCCAGGTGAGTCAGGCCTTCAAATAGCACTTCGCTAAATATTGGCACACAACATTATGTATTGTAGGCAGTTCCATTGACTTTCTCAGAGTTTTGATCAATGACTGCCAAGAAGCCTAAGGAGTAATTCTATCACATGAAAAATCACCTATTAATCCCCCCTTCTTAAATCTTTAGAGATTTTAAAATGAGAATTGATTCACAAGGGGAAGAAGATGGGCAACGCCAATGATATTCTAAATGACATTATCTAACCCACTTCGGTGGGTTATGGTAGAAGATAAAACATGATTCATGGATACTATTTTATTTTTCATCATTTTACTCCATAAGATGGCATGCTGAGCAGGGTGGGGTGTTTTATATTCATATTCTGCAGTGATATCATCGATACTCCATGCAAAAGCACCTACTTTCAGCTTGTTTGTTAGGAGATGAGCACATTGATCAAAATGCCATTTCCTCTTCACCCAGGATCGCTTCCTGCCTCAGATTAGAAAGGCAGATTGCTTTTATCTCAAGGCAGGCACTTTCCTTCTAAATGGGGCTCTCAGTCGTGAAAGACTGAGATGCACTAAGCAGACAATATTAAATTATGCATGGATGGTGGATGTGACCCAACATCACTATCCACTCTGAGTAATGTCTGTGAACAGAGACATAATCAAGTTAATAAGGTAAATTCAGAGTGTTCGCTAGGGTTGGGATATTAAAGAGTACCAATGTAGATTAACCACTTCAATACTTCACTGCCTCTGTTAATTCAGTATGACTGAACAATGACTAATTTACAAAACAAGTGTGCTAAATATTAGAAACTATCGTGCATTTGAGGCCTTATTACACACTAACTGTTGGAAATATACCACTCTCCTCAATGTAGAGAAGTGGAAACATTTCATGCCACATGTTATGTTAACTGTCACGATGTTATATACATGTGGCAGGTAAAAGTCACAATGACATTGAAATTGAATTATGCCTTTTTTGGACGCAAACCCAATGGCTGCAACCACTGGCACGCTGACCAGGTCAGCTGGAGCCCTTGCATGATCAAGATGCAATGAGGAAAATTGGAATGCCAATGGTGACCCGGGCCTAAAGAGAGAAAAATGTTGGCTGCCAGGAATACTGACACTGAGCCCACAATGAGTATGGGGTTGAGGGGATAGGCATGTGGCTGGCGGCTGCCCGACATTTCACTATCAAACCAGGAGAAGCAATCCTATTCCTTCAAGCTCAACAATCAGGAGAATAATGCTTTTATTCTAATCCTCTTTTCGCCCTTTATGGGCCCCTGGCTTGACTGGACTAGAGCTGAGAAAACTAACTGTCCAGTTAGTCATGATGGAAAGAGGCATTAGGTTCTGACTTTGTGGCCTGGATAACTTTGGGGTAACCTAACCAATTTGCTATGTGATGGCCTCCCAGAGTAGAATCACTGCCACATTAGACCCATTAGGCAAAAAACCTGAGCAATCTAATTTCTAGGTGACTGTTAGCAATTTAAAAGTGTTTCAGCAAGCAAACACATCAATTTTCAAAATTGTTGGAGTAGGTAGTCTTCTTTCAACATCTCAAATTATTTTTAAACCTTTATCAATTCATAAGTGAAGCTAAATATTCCATTTGAGTTATTAAACAGCATGTGGAATAGTATAATCCTGGACAATTCTTTATTGGCTTCCATTGAAACTGCACATGAAGATGAATGAGTCTGCAAAGTTTAATAGTTCAGCCTCCCAAGCATTTCATTATCATTCTTTACTCTTTCTGTTTGTTGAGTATTTAAATTTTCTTGTAATCTGAATAAAACATTCTGGTCCCACAGTGACTAGAATTAACATCAGATATTCAACAAGAAACTATATATAATTATAGAATCGTTGGGTGTGAAATTCGGATCTGAATTATTGCGGGGGTGACACTACAGAAGCTCACTGGGATGAGAAGCTCAATGAGAAGCTCATTGGCATTCCAATTTTCCTGATTGCATCTTGATCATGCAAGGGCTCCAGTTGACCTGGTCAGCGTGCCAGTGGTTGCAGCCATTGGGGCTCACTGTACCCCCAACTACTACTGATGTGGGCTGTGCAGTGCTCCAGGATTGGAAGATCAAGCTTATGAACATACGAACTAGGAGCAGAGTAGGCCACTCAGCCCCTTGAGCCTGCTCCACTATTTAATATGATCAAGGCTGACCTGATTGTAACCTCAACTCCCCATTCTCGCCTACCCCCATAACATTTCACCCCCTTGTTCATCAAGAGTCTATCTACCTCTGCCTTAAAAATTTTCAAAGACTTTGCTTCCACCGCCATTGAGGAAGACAGTTCAAAAGACTCAGGGCCCTCTGAGAGCAAAATGTTTTCCTCATCTCTGTTTCAAATGAGTGACACTTTATTTTTAAATAGTGACCCCTAGTTCTAGATTCTCCCACAAGAGGAAACATCCTCTTTATGTCCACTTTGTCAAGATCCCTGAGGAACTTATATGTTTCAATCAAGTCACCTCTTACTCTTCTAAACTCCAGCAGATACAAGACTAGCCTGTCCAACCTTTCCTCATAAGACAATCAGCTCACTCCCGATATTAGTCCAGTAAAATTTCTCTGAACTGCATCCAATGATTTACATCTTTTCTTAAGTAAGGAGACCAGTACTGCAACCTGTATTCCAGATGTGGTCTCACCAATGTCCTACATAACTGAAGCATAACCTCCTTACTTCTTTGGTCAATTCCCCTGGCAATAAACAATAACATTCTGTTAGCTTTCCTAATTATTGTTGTACCTGCACGTTAACCTTTTGTGATTCCTGCACTTGGACACCTAGATCCCTCTGCATTTCAGAGCTCTGCAATCTCTCACCATTTAGATAATATGCTTCTTTTTTATATTTCTTGCCAAAATGGACAATTTCACATTTCTCACATTTCACACCATTTGCCAGATTTTTGCCCACTCACTTAACCTACCTATATCCCTTTGTAGCCTGCTTATGTCTTCTTCACATCTTACTTTCATTCCTATCTTTGTGATCATACAGAGAGGGGGAGTTCTGCAAAAAGGGAGGATGAGGAGAGGAGGAAAAGGGTTCCACTCAGGAGGCCCTACTAAATGATTTTCCGGAGCTCTCCTTCTGACCTAGGAACAGTGCCTGAGATGACTCAGATTCAACAAGGAGGTGGTCATTGAGCTGTGCCACCTTCTACAACCCAACCTGGAGCCTGAAACCAGTGTGAGGACAGCCCTGCCTGTGGCCGTCAAGGCCTCCATTGCTTGAAATCTATATGCGTCCATGTCCTTCCAGGTGGGAAGAGGATATATCTCTAACATATTCCAGTATGCAGTTCTTAGGGTCATCTGGGAGTTACAGAAGTCTTCTGCTCCATAGAAGGACAGTGCATTGTCTTCTCCCTCAAGCAGGACAAGCTAGCTAAGAGGGCACATGGCTCTGCCAGGATAGGAGGATTCCCAATTGAGCAGGGTGTCATTGACTGCACATACATGGCTCTGCAGGCCTCTCCATGACAATGAGGAGAGGTACAGAAACGTAACAGGTTCCATTCCACAAATGTTCATCGGTGTGAGACCATGGCCTGAATTCTTCAGTTGTACAGGGCAATAGTGAGACCACATCTTGAATACTGTGTGCAGTTTTGGCCTCTTTATTTAAGGAAGGATGTAAATGCATAGGAGGCAGTTCAGATGAGGTTTATTAGATTGATACCTGGATTGGGTTAAGTTATGAGGAAAGTTTAGACAGGCTGATCTTGTTTCCACTGGAGTTTAGAAGAATGAGGGGTGACTTGATTGAAGTATACAAGATCCTGAACAATATTGACAAGGTGGACATGGAAAGTGTGTTTCCTCTTGTGAGTGAGTCCAGAACTAGGGGGCACTGTTTTAAAATTAGGCGCTGCCGTTTTAGGACAGAGATGAGGAGAAATTTTTTTCTCTTGGAGGGTTGTGTGACTTAGGAACTCTGCCTCAGCAGGCGGTGGAGGCGGGGTCATTGAATATTTTTAAGATTGTGGTAGATAGATTCTTGTTAGGCAAGGGAATCAAAGGTTATTGGGATTAGATGGGCATGTGGAATTTGAAGCAGATCAGCTATGATCTTATTGAATGGTGGAGCAGGTGGAAGGGGTCTAATGGCCCACTTCTGCTCCTATTTCATATGTTCGTATGAATCTTGCACTCATTGGGCACATGTGATTGACGGGCCCAAAAATGCACGCAAAATGTGCTTCTGGCCGCGGTCAGCCCCTGAATGTGATTTCATGCTGGCTGGCCAATTAACAGGCAGCCAGCGTGAAATGCATGCTGAGAAAGGCTCAGCGCTGCTTGGGGGGTGTGAGAAGAGGGCAGGCATTGAGAAATGTGAGGGTGCAGGCGAGCGCTTTTAAGGAGCACCCTGAAGGCAGCCAGCTACTGCAGAGTTGCCTCAGGGAGCTACAGACCTGTACAAATTAAACGAGAAGGAAAAAAGGCAAACTGTCTACACAGCACATTCAAGCACCTGTCAGCAGAATTCAAAAAAACCTCAGTTCCCAAGCATCTCTTTTTATTATATTCTACCCTGGACATTTCATCCCTCCCTGGATCGAGGTTGTAGGGAAAGCATGAAGGCCGCCCAGATGATTGGGGCGTCTGCTCACCAAAAAAGTGAACGGGCCATGAAAAATCACTTTCAATTGACTCTTAATGGGCTTAATTGCCCACTTCATTGTCGGTGGGCACGCTATGCCGAGTGAAATATTGTGCGAGTGCGCGATATCATCAGGACACATGCCTGACATCTTCTTGTGCAGTTTCATGCGCTGTCAGGTCGGGCCTCTCGCCTGCTCAAGTTCTGGCCCATGTCAACAACATCATGTCAGTGGATGTTCACTGTCCTGGCAGCACCCATAATACATTCATCCTGCACCAGTCAACCCTACAACAGTCTTCGGGCCTCCGAGAGGAACCAGAGGCTGGTTGCTTGCAGACAAGCGGCTATCCCCTCTATTCACTTCTCTCTTCCTTCACCCAACTACATGAGGTGAGTGTGTATACAATGAAAGCCATAGTGCCACATGAAACATCATGAAGCTATCAGCCTGCTAAAACAATGCTTTTCCTTCCTTGGCTTTAAGGAGGGAGGCCTGTAGTACACACCAGAGAGGGTTTTAAAGTTTGTGGTGGATGACTCCATTTTCCAGAAATTGGTATGATGAGGGTACAGCTATTGTTTTCAGGAATTCGGAGACCACTTTAGTAGGTGGATGAGGAAGAGACAAGGCATCCTGGAGCCCTTCAACTGGATGGGCTATCACATAGCATATTATCAGACACCGTTTTCACTGAAACGACTTTCCCAGACCACCATCACTTTCCCCACCACCACATCCATCTAAGACACCTGGTCACACGTATCCCTGATCACCATCTAGTAATAAAAGCCATGCACAAAACCTTCTCATTAACACCTTTATCCAACCACATATCCAATTATACAAACAAATGATTACACAAACAATGCGTTACCATAGTGCCTGTCTTGTGGGTGCCTTTGCCTGCCCTGGCGCTCCTACATTGTGCTACCCAGTGGCTACAGCATGGCTGCTGGGAGACTGCTGACAATCAATGGGGGAGGCTGCAGATGGCCTTGCAGGACACCCTTGAGCAGCTCTGAACCTCAAAGGCTGGCTTCTGACTGCATCATCTTGTCATGGGCGGCAGAAGTGTGGGCTGACTGGCTGAGTGGCAACAGCAAGGTGTTATGACCACATGAGGAGGGGTGAAATGACTCCCCTACTCTACCAGTCCAGGTCTGACCATAACAGGGTTTTTTGTTAATTTTGTAATGCTGAATGTATGACCTCATTGTCTGTGTTTAACCATTTACATGCTGATTGTAAGGAAACCAGTAGGGCAAGCATTCATGAGTTCAAAACACAAAGGAGTTTGTTTTTATTGAGTTACAAACCCACCCTAAATATTTAAAAAGGTAAACCCATGTCCTGGCCTTCGCCACATACACACACACAAATGCACACACACACACACACACACACACACACGTGCACGCACACACACACACATGCAGAATCACAAATTATACAATAGGAAGTTACTGGCTGAATTAAAATTCAATGATAATAGGTAAAAATAGAGAGTTCTTCACTAGTTTATGAGTTTATGTTTATGAGTTCTTCACTAGTATCTGTGGCTGAAACAGAACATTTCCACGGTGGTCTTGAAATTTTGTTGGAGTTGAAGCACAGGTAAACTGCAATTTCTGGAGACAGCCGCTTTTTTTAAAACATAGCTGTCTTTTCCAGAAGTCAATGATTTTGCACCTGATGTTTCTTTTAATGAAAATTCTCTATCCCTGTACATGATTTCAAAACTGTAATAGAGATTGGGTCATGAACTTGGGAGAGAGGGGAGAGAGATTGTTCCTGATCTATTGGCAACTTTCTTCCAGACTTCTGCTTGGCAGCTTTCAAGTGTCATAAAATACATTCAACAAATGGTTACTCCAGTCACATGATCTCTCTCCCCACAATGATTTCAGAAGGTAATTGATTAGCTCATATCTAGACAGACTGTGGCTATTGTCCCATGGCCTAGGTGATTAGATTCTGTAATGTCCCAGCCATTAACTCCTGAATGATCCATCATCCATCTTGATGAGATAGGGAGAACACCTTCCATGTAGCTAATGTCCTGGTAGACTTTCTGTCTGTGCTTGAAAGGTAGCTTGAAAGGTAGAACTGGAAATGTGAGGTCCAGTGCCATTTCAATACATTTTTGAAGTACTTCCTGATATCAGCAGATGTGAAATTCCATGGAAAGTTGTCTTAATTGTAATTCATATTGGAACCTCCCAGAAACTGATCAACATACAGTACCAGAAGTCAGGTGACTTGTGACAGCCATCTTAAGTCAGTGTCTTTGTTTTTAAAAAATTCTTTTTAAGCAGTTCAATATATGTTTGATCAGCCAATGAAATTAAAGATTAATATCACTCATGCACAAGTCACATCATCGTGTCAAAGGGCACTAGCAGAGAGGCAGTGGTGGAAGTATGAATGCTGTCATCCTGAGCCAGAATAGTAGGTTTATCCCAGAGGGCAGCACTTCTGGAATCCTAGTAATTTTCTGTAGCACAGATTGCCGCATGTCCCTTTGAACACTGAGATCTGCAGTTATAATGGCAGCAATTTGAGCCTGCATGGCAGCAAGCATGGATATCATGACTTCCGTCTCAGCCGTCACTACAACACTGAAATGTTGCATGGCTTCAGTCTGTGCTGAAGTGGGAGCTGAGAATGCAGCCACCAGGTGTTGTAATATATTTGGGTCTGCAAATAGTGCCATAGAGTTTTCCACCACTTGCATTGTGGAAAGGATGGGCTGTAAGCTGTGTGCAATGATCAGCCTGAGTTGGTGCCTGACTCCTTCATACTTCTTGACAACGACAACAGACTCTTTGGCAGGCCTGTTGATACACTAAGCATCTTGGTGTGCATCCTTTTCAACCTTTTCTTATATGCTACCCCGTCAAAGTTGTCATCTGAGTCATGTAACGCAACTCATCTGTGACCTTGCAACTCAGTGAGCTGGCACATGAGCTATCCTTTCCCCAGGGCATGGTTGCAACCCACCCATGCCCGCTGACCTACCACGTGCTGATCCTTACTCTATTCTACCCTCTAATGTATGCGGAGTGCCAGTATCTAATCAGGTGGCTGCAAATGTCTGAACAATTGGCCAAACTCCCTGGTGTGGGCTTGCTCTCCTTCATCCTCCTAGGACTGCTGGAGCTGACCAGGAGGGAGTTCTTGAGGATCCGCAGGAGGGAGTTCTTGAGGATCTGAAGCATAAAAGCAGAAGGGGGCAATGGGGCTGATTGGTCATGGTGGGCATGATGACAACATCACCTGTCGCATTCACTTCATGTCAGATATCAGAATGAGGATGAGGGGGGAATTGAGAAGGGGCAAAAAAAAAAATAATAATTTACCATCATCCTCAATGGTCTTGTTGACACTGGATGCCATGTGATCTGTCACAGCCAAATCCATGATTTGTAGCACCATCTTTGCCCTTCGGGCTCAGTGGATGAACCCCTGTCTGCAACTTCACCCAACCAGTTTTCTGCTGCTGCCTTCGGTGATGGTGATCTTGACTTCCAAGAGAAAGGGCAGAATGTCAGGTGATTGTGCGACACTGCACTTACGTGATGTGACTGCCTTATTGGGTAGCTGGAGATATGTAGATGCACCATGAGCTGTAAGGCTAGCACCATGGTAAGTGTGTATGAATGAGGTGGAGTATGTGAATGTAAGGCATGAGTTCTGAGTGTTAGTGAGTGCTGCTGGGTGAGTGATGGGGGTGTGGTGCATTGAGCAGCTTGAGAGGCTGATGGTTAGTGAGTATGACTGAACTTGACCACATGTGTGAGGTCATTAAACTTCTTGTGGCATTGCGACCAGGTCCTTTTTGTAAATTCATTCACGGGATGTGAGCTTCTCTGGCAGGGCCAGCATTTATTGCCCATCCCTAGCTGCCCTTGAGAAGGTGATGGTGAGCTGCCTTCTTGAACCACTGCAGTCCATGTAGTGTAGGTACCCACACAGTGCTGTTAGGAAGGGAGTTCCAGGACTTTGACTCAGCGACAGTGAAGATTGGCAATATATTTCCAAGTCAGGATGTTGAGTGACTTGGAGGGGAACTTCCAGGTAATGGTTTTCTCATCTATCTGCTGCCCTTGTCCTTCTAGGTGGTTGTGGTTGTGGGTTTGGAAGGTACTGTCGAAGGAGCCTTGGTGAATTCCCGCAGTGCATCTTGTAGACGGCACACACTGCTGCCACTGTGCGTCGATGGTGGAGGGAGTGAATGTTTGTGGATGTGGTGCAAGTCAAGCAGGCTGCTTTGTTCTGGTTGGTGTCAAGCTTCTTTAGCATTGTGGGAGCTGCATTCATCCCTCATCCAGACAAGTGGGGAGTATTCCTTCATATTCCTGACTTGTGCCTTGTAGATGATGGACAGGTTTTGGGGAGTCAGGAGGTGAGATGTTCGCTGCAGGATTCCTAGCCTCTGACCTGCACTTGTAGCCATAGTATTTATATGGCTAGTCCAGTTCAGTTTCTGGTCAATGGTAACCTCCATTGAACATCAAGGGGAAATGGTTGGATTCTCTCTTGTTGGAGATGGTCATTGCCTGACACTTGTGTGAGGCGAATGTTACTTGCCACTTGTCAGCCCAAGTCTGGATAGTGTTCAGGTCTTGATGCATTTGGACATGGACTGCTTCGTATCTGAGGAGTTGCGAATGGTGCTGAACATTGTGCAATCATCAGCAAACATCCCCACTTCTGACCTTATGATGGAAGGAAGGTCATTGATGAAGCAGCTGAAGATGGTTGGGCCGACGACACTATCCTGAGGAACCCCAGTGATGTCCTGGAGCTGAGATAACTGGCTTCCAACAACCACAACCAACTTCCTTTGTGCTAGATATGACTCCAATCAGCAGAGAGTTTTCCCTGTGATTCCTCAGGGTTAGACTTCGGGCATTGACCTCCATTGCCACCTGTTACCATTCACTTTTGGAGGATTTATTTGAAAGCCCCTTCCCATGGAAAATGGCCTCTCTCCTTCTGCCAGTTCTATTAGAGCCAAAGGCTCAATGCCCTATTGACAGGGCTGCATGGATGAAAGCCCACAATTGCAGTCATATCTGAACTTGCAGAGGGATTTCCCCTCCATCCTGATGTCCCTACCAGCTCTGGGACTTTTACCGCAGCTCTTTCATGTTGGCTAGTGAGGATCCCTCCATTCTGAGGCACCCTCAGGACCTCCGACCTGCATCAGCAGTGCCCATCTCTCCCAGTGGGGCTGCTGAGGCTCCAATGCTACCAGCCGTCTGATTGGGCCTGCAGTGTTGGGAGCCCAGCCTCCATTCGAGCACAGAGGCAGCCAATTAGGAATCCAACTCCAGAAAACTATGCTGCCAGTTTCATTCCCAGCAAGTGCGGGCGCAGGAGCCCCATTTGGTCCTGATGTTGGGCTACCAAGACCTGCAGGAAAATACAGCCCAGTACATCAGCTAAGGCCTTGCCAGTGATTTCTAAAGGTTTAGCATAATCTTCTTGATTTTGTAACCCATGCCTCTATTTCTAAAGCCAAGGACACCATTTGCTTTTTAATAGTTTTATCAACTTGTCCCACCGCCTTCAAAGATTTGTTTTTTTAACACCACAGAAGGAGGCTATTCAGCCCTTTGCACATCTGCTGACTCTGATATTTAGTCACATTCCCATCCTCCACACCGTTTTCAATGTCCTACTGAAATGTTTATCCACTTGTCTTTCAAAAGCTGCTATTCATTCCATTTCCACTACTGATTTCATATCCTGCAAACCCCTATGCCCCTTTGTTCCTGTTCACCCTTTAAAATTGCATCATTTAATTTATACTGTCTCTCCTCATTCGTCCAGCCAAAATGCATCACTGCCCATTCCTTTACATTAAATTCTATCTGTCATGTATCATCCCATTTTATCAGTCTATCTCTGAACTTCTAAAGTCTACTGCTATCCTCCTCCCTGTTTACTAAATTCCAGGTTTTTTGCCATCTGCACACTATAGGCAGAATCTTTTCCCCCTGGGTGGGCACGCGCTCGACCCAAACAGGAGTGAAATAGTGCACGATGGCGTCAGGCGAGTGCCCTGATGTCATCGCACACTCTCATGATCTTTTGGTTGGCGGACGGGCACGAGAGGCGGCAGCGCGTCCACTGACAATTAAGAGGCCTATTAAGGCCTTTAAATAATTAATTAAGTTGCGTTTTTTGCTGCCCGCTCAACCCTTCGGTTGGCAGGCGGGCGAATAGACCACGTGGTCTTTGCATTTTTAATGAAACCTCATCGATGGCCAGGATGAGGCTTCCAACGGTTACTGAAAAAAAAACATTTTTAACATCCTTTTTTACATATCCCTCTTCATGTGGAGACATATTTATATTATATGTAAAAAGTTTATTTTTCGTTTTAAAATCCTTCAGCTCCCTGAGGCAGCCTTGTGCCTTCAGGAAGCTGTTAGTATGTGCTCGCCCGGGCACGTGCACACTTCGGAGCTCGTACTCCTCCCGCCCCCCCACCCCGGCAGTGCTGAGGCTGTTAGCACACCTTTCACACCGGTTGGCCGTTAATTGGCCAGCCAGTAAGAAATCACAGTCGGAGCCCAATCGACAACGGTCGGTCTTGCGGTCGTTTCTGGGCCCACCCTCCGTGCCCACCCAATGAGGGGAAAATCCATTCCTATGAAATTCTGCCCTCTTTATCCAAGTTCTGGCTGAAAAGAGTAATGACCCTAATACTGACCCCTGGAGGACACCACTGTATACTTCCCTTCAGTCAGAAAAACAACCATTCACCACTACTCTGCCTTCTGTTCCTTAGTCAATTTCCTATATATGCTGCTTCTCCTTTAATCCCAGGACTTCACTTTTGCTAAAATGCCAATTAAGGAACATTTTATCAATGCCTTTTAAGAGTCCAAATACACATCAACTGCATCAACCCTCTCTGGTATTTCATTAAAAATTTCAATTAAGTTCCTCATGCACGGCTTGCTTTTAATAAATATATAGGAACATAGGAGCAAGAATAGGCCATCCATCCCATCGAGTCTGCTCTTCCATTCAAGTAGATCATGGCTGATCTTCTATTCCAATGACACTTTCCCATGCTATCTCCATATCCCTTGAGGCCATTAGTCTCCAGGAATCTATCAATTTCTGTCTTGAACATGCTCAATAATTGAGCTTTCACAGCCCGCTGGGCTAGAGAATTCCAAAGTTTCATTACCCTCTGAGCAAAGAAATTGCTCCTCATCTCAGTCCTAAATGGCCTGCCCCTTATTCTGAGACTTTACCCTCTGGTTCTAGACTCACTAGATAGGGGAAACATGCTATCCACATCTACCCTGTCACGCCCTGAAAGAATTTTGTAAGTTTCAATGAAATCACCTCTCATTCTTCAAAACTCTAGAAAATACAAGGCTGCTTCCTCAATCTCTCCTCATAAGACAGTACCACCCCACCACCCCCATTGCAGAGTTTAGTAAGGTGAACGTCCAGTGCACTCCTTCTATGGCAAGTATATTCTTCCTTGGATAAGGAGACAAAATCTCTACACAATACTCCAGATGATATCTCACCAAGACTCTATACAACTGTGTCAAGACATCTTTACTCCTGTACTCAAATCCCCTTGTGTTGAAGGCCATTTGCCTTCCTAATTGTTTGCTGCACTGGCATGCTGGCTTTTAGCGACTCATGAACAAGGACACCCAGGTCACTTTGGACATCAACAATTCCCAACCTCTCATCATTTAAAAATATTCTGTAACTCTGTTTTTTCCGAAATTACATTCCATCTGCTATGCGCTTGCCCACTCACTTAGCCTGTTCAAGTCCCCTTGAAGTCTCCTTGCATCCTCCTCACAATTTATATTCCTACCTACTTTTGTTCTATCAGCAAATTTGAATATATATTACATTTGGTTCCCACATCCAAATCATTTATATAGCTTGTGAACAATTGTGGCACCAGCACAGCTTGTGGTACCTCACTAGTAACAGCCTGCCATCCTGAGACTGACCCATTTATTCCTACTCTCTGTTTTCTGTCAGTCAAACAATTTTCAATCTGTACCTGTACATTACTCCCAATCCTAAGTGCTCTAATTTTGTTTCCTAACCTCCTGTGTGGGATCTTACCGAAAGCTTTCTGAAAATCCAAATACACCACACCCACAGATTCTCCTTTATTTATGCTGCAAGTAACATCCTTAAAAATGGTTTGTCAAACATGATTTCCCTTTCATAAATCCATGTTGACTCTGCCCAATCGTATGATTATTTTCCAAGTGTCTATTTATCACATCTTTTATATTAGATTCTAACATTTTCCCTAATACTAACAGGTCCAATACAACAGACCTAATACAAACTATCAGGTCTGTGGTTCTCTGTTTTCTCTTTCCCTCACTTCTTAAATAGTGGGGTTACATTTGCTACTTTCCAGTCTGCAGGAACCTTTCCAGAATCTATAGAATTTTGGAAAGTAGCCATCAGTGCATCCACTATCTCTAAAGCCACCCCCTTCAACACTCTGGGATGTAGCTCATCAGGTCCAGGGGATTTATCAACCTTCAACCTAATTAACTTTTTGAATACCACAAGCCCCTTGATTTCCTAGTATATCTGGGAGATTTTCTGTATCTTCCTCCATGAAGACAGTGTTATGGCTAAGTGAGAAAGGGTGAATTAGCTCCTCTCTATTCAACCTCCTCAGTCAGTCATAACAAAGGTTTAGGTTTCTTTTTTATGAGGATATGCCTTTTCCAAATCAGGACGTATTTAACTTTTTAAGCTGTGAGCAATAAGGAGTCAATCAAACAATGTTTTCTTGAATTAAAGAAAGAGAAAATTTCTTAACCACTAAAACTGAGAAAACTATAAAACACTTGATGTCAAGTGTTTGGCATCATGCAGTTATTAGAGACAACATATACACACATATACACACACACACGTATCAGAAATAAGTGGAGTCAGAGTCCAATAAAAGAGGTAAAAGAATAACGATGTAGACGATTTAGGTTAGCTGGTTTCATGGATATGGTCAGATATAGAAGATGTTGCATTTTTTACCAGATCTGAGCTTACTGGTAGGTTACTGGTAGAGTTGAACTGGGCTTGAACTGGACAACATGCTTATTCCAAGAGGGAGAGAGAGCAGCCCTCAGCTTGTTCCTCTGCTGAAGACTTTCTTGACACCACCTGTGTCACTTTGTAACCTCTAGTGACTGGGCAGCCTTGCCTTGAAATATTTCACCCATTGTGTATTTATAAGAGGTTTTGGGTGGGTCTGTCTGTGGCAGCCATTGTTTCAATATCCAGTACTTTGCATGTTTAATGTCTCTTCCTTAGGCATTTACGAATCTTGATGGGTGTCTGGATTATAGGAAATGTCTTTCTCTTCACACTCTCCTGCGGGTGATTTGTTTGTTCTTCATCTTCATCTTGGAATGTGGCCTTGTAATTTCAAGCAGTTTGTTCTGTCTCAAGTCAAATTGCAAATTTTCCAGTCAGTTGAAAGTTGGAAAATCATATTTTCAAAAATAAAGGGGCATAGCCTCATGGCAACAGACACAAAGTAATTGTTTAGTTTCTCCGCCATTTCTCTACTCTTTATTATAAATTGTCCTGTTTCTGTCTGTAATGGACCAACATTTGTCTGTGCTAAGCTTTCCCTTTTCACATACCTAAAGGAGCGTTTACAGTTCACCTTTATGTTTCTAGCTAACTTGCATTCATATTCTCTTTTCCCTTTATCAGTTTCTTGTTCCTCCTTTGCTAGATTCTAAATTGCTCCCAATCCTCAGGCTTACTACTTTTTTTGCCAACCTTATAAGCCACTTCCTTTGATCTAGTGGAATCTTTAGCTTCTTTTGTTAGTCAGGGTTGATTCACCATTCCTGTTGGGTTTTTGTGTCTTAGAGGAATGTATATTGTTGCAGACCATGTGTAGATTGTCATTAATTAACCCATGTGACAATTAATTTTGCCTGGAATTATGGCCACTTGAAGTTTCCCCAACCACTCACATTAGACTGAATGGCCTGTAGTTACTGGGTCTATCCCTCACCCATCTTTTGAACACAGTGCAACATTTCAACTTTCCAATCCTTTAGCATCACAGTTGTACACAAAGAAAATTGAAACCAGAGCCTTCACTTTTATTCCACATCAAACTTTCAAACATACTATGTACTATACCTGACTGGAGATTTCTTGATACTCAAGTAAGGATTGAAATTTTGTAAAATGTTCTGGTCCCTAAGCTGAAGCTCCTTGTCCTACAAAGATTAGATGCAGTTTGTTCTCACTAACAATCCACAATGAAAATTAACCAGTTCATTTTGGAAATTGTTTCATTACCATTAATAAATATTTAGTGTTTCTTTTTTGCTTAGGATAAAATATCTTACCAATGTAAGATCCTTGTTGTTCAGAGGCAACTGTCTTGTTGGACACAAGAAAATTGAATGGTTTTTAGTTATTTATTGTTACCGCATGTTGGGAAAATGACACAAATAACCTTACTGTCTGTTTTCTTGTATTTAGCAGTTGTTGCTTCTCGATCGAAGAACTGAGGAACAGACAGCTGAAGCAGTGAAGAATGTCAATCTCCATTCTACCTCTGGTGCCCTGCCAATGAAATGTTTCCTGAATAGATACTTCTTAAAGTTTGTGAAGCCATCAGCTGTTTACTTTATCTTTTTGGCCATATTCCTCTCCCTTCGAAATTTACCAGACTACAGGTGTTGAATAATGGAGCCATAGTACTCAGTTTGCAGCTGCAGTTCCCAGATTTGGACTTTTGTAAATGATAGCAATAGCTCATCCTGCTTGGCACATAGCCGGTCCATACGAGATATTCTCACACTGTCTCAGTGTGGGGTTGGAATCCAAGAATCTTATTAGTCCTTTAGGAGTGATTTTTCCCTAAGGATAACTTTAATATACTAAAAGGCAGTTCCTGTAACCTGGGGCTTAGAATCACCCCTGCAATGAGAGCTGCGGCCAGTGCAGGCTTTTAAAATGTAGGGAGACAATCTCCACTCATTAAATTTTTCAGTTAAAAATGTCCTTCCATTCATTTATACAACCACTGAGCCAGAGAAATCACTGAAGTCCCAGATCTATAATGGCATCAATTGCATTAATATTTCATCAATAATATCTTGTTACCAAATGAGGTTTGGTCTTGGTTATCTTATCCTCTAAGTGTCACTATTCTCTTCCACCAAGAATGACATTAAGCTATGGTGCTAATTTCACTTTGCTGCCTCGTGTGAAAATTTGCCCATTATTCGCATTGCATAATAGAGCTTCTTAGACACTATAGTCTGTTTTACAACTGACAAGCCTATAAAACACTAGTCGCCATTATAATAACATCAATCATGCATGGTGCGCTTCCAGATCATTAATTATCGGATGCTGCTAATGCATTTCCTGTATCATCTCTCTTCCGGACAGACTAAAGGTTCTTCCATTTATGCCAAGGACATCAAGAAGGTATCCTACTTTTCCCTGGAATCTTTCCACTCAATGTGACAAATGCAGCACAGGTGATCAGAATCCAGAGTTAGTATGTTTTGGGCTGATTTTTCTAGATGTTGCAGCTTCACTTGGCTACAAAGTGCCAAAGCTTCTTTCAAAGATCCCCTTGGCATGGAAGTCATTACAATTTCACTCTGTCCTTGCAACTAGTTCTTCTAGTCCATGTATGACTGGAAATAAGCTTCAACTTATTCCTGGAAATTGGCACTGAATTTTTCAGATTTTTGATTTTAGAACATTCACAAAACTATCCACATTAAATTATTCAACTTCTGGAATATAAAATTTGATTTTGACTTTAAACAAAAAACTGGCCAAATTCTTATTCACTCTTAGGATCTTCCAGGATCTTCTGGCTGTAGTCAAAATATAATTGTATCCCCATTTCTGAACTACAGTGAAGAGTTGAAGTGGTCACTTCTAATAGTATGACACTTGCTATGTAGTCAATTGACTAATAAAAGGGATGCTAAAAATAGGATTTTTTAAGTGAAAGTTTTGTATAGTTTTAAAATGCTCTGTTCAACTAATGAATGTACTGGATTCACAAACCATAGGTTGGCAGCTTTTGCTTCAAGCTCTGCTGATACTTCTTCAGTAAATTGTATCATATATTTCATAATGGCATTTCAATTCCTCCAAAGGTTGTCCCGATAATGTTATATTTTAGCACCAGGAAAAATGAAGACAGTAAGCATTTTTGTCATGGGGATTTTTGCTGGGAGTGTGGAGTTGGATGTAAAATTATCATATGGTAATTCCAGTGCGTAGTTTTATTGTTAAAAAGGGAAATTATCAGTCATAGGCTATGCTACCTATGCTACCAATGACATGTGCTGCTTGATCATGGTGCCTGCTCAATGGGTAGTCTGCCCCAGCTATTAGAATAGAAATAATGTTTAAAAATCACTAACTGAAAAAATTAAATGGACTTGAAAGTATTCAAATAGGTCTGATCTGGACCAATTGAATAGAATTCCTAAGGAAAGGCAGAAGGATTTTAATATCAAGAACTTGCATGGGTGGTCTGGGACAGGCAGTGAGATCTAGAATGAGAGATAGCTAGAACAAAGTAGGAGGCCTGGAACAAGGATCAAGGACTAAAACAAAGAGAGGGAGAGAATGAGAGAAAGAGAGAGATGTTCAGAACAAGGAGCGAGAGAATCTAGAACAAGGAGGAGGCCCTGGGACAAGCAGGAAGGTCTGGGCCATAGAGACTGTAGAACAAAAATGGTGGCGTGGGACAAAGAGAGACATCTGGGACAAAGTGGGAGGCCTGGAACAAGGAGGAGGATCTGGGACTTGAAAGCACTCAAAGGAAGTGAGAATTTAATGAAATAACATTCTGTAAGTATTGATGGAAACAATTAGTGAGGGGCTTTGGGAGCAGAAGGTTGGAGTGTTGGATCATTGGGGAATTTAGGGTCAGTGAACACATACAGGAAGCACTGACTATACTAGGGGATTGGGGTTTGGAGGAAGGAGAGTGGGATTTGGGGAGAACAGCAGTGAAGAGAAGAGTTAAGAAAGAGACCTATAAACAGAGACAGGGAAACAACATCAATGTGCACTCTGGGGAAAAAGTGAACAGTTTGCTGGACAGCGAGACAGTGGTCCATGAATGGTAGCTTTGAAAAAAAATGAACCATTTTGTTTTGCGCTAATTAACATTTTTAGCAGCCTCAGATCCATTAGCCTTACTTCAATTCCAAGTAAAATGTTTGCCTATTTTGGTTAGGGTGATGTTTGTTTTGTCTTCATTTTAGTCCCTCAATACTGCACACAAGTGTCAGCCCAGAATTTGTGCTTGAATCCATGACTTTCCAGCTCAGCTGCTAGGGTGCAACCACTGATCCAAGCTGACATTTAAGTGGCAAAATACTGTGAACACTCAGACAGAGTAACATTTATCAGGACCTAGACTATTTGTGGAGCAGCAGTTCGTTGTTATTTAGAGATGTGGGGACAGAGCCAGTATAAGCTGATGATGTACTTATTCATATCAATATGTCAACACACCAAATTACGTTACACATGGAGAAAAATTGAATTAGACCTGAAAATGGCAGCAGGAATAGCGATGTACAATTAACTTGCACCCTTTTGTTATGCTTGCAAGCTGTATGCTGCCTGCCCATTTACTAATTCAAGAACATTTAAAATGTTCAGTGGCTACACACCTGAGTAGGGGTTGCAGAGTTGTGAGAGGCTGGCACTAATTCAAGCTAGCCTGCACTAGTTAAAGCCAGGCTGCACCTCTTAAAGGGGAGGTCCATTTTGGCTGGAGAAGGTGCTGGAATTCTTTACAAAAGTGACGTTGATTTGGTAAAGGTATGAAGGAATGGCACAGCATGGCAGAGGGCAGGCTCTGAGATTCTCTGACACAGCACTGGGGGCCGTGGTGCAGGAGGTCAGCAAGAGGAGAGAGGTCATCTATGCACCAGGAGCCAGGCGACTCTTCAGGCAAATTCTGAGAAGGCAATGGGAGCAGATAGTCATGCAGGTCAGTGCTCTCAGAGTTGCCCCTGGGTGCTGTGCCGAAAGAAGTTCAATCACCAGCATGAAAGGTTCAGGTGACTGAATGCATTTTCAAATGCCACATTCCACTAGCTTCACATAATGTTCAATGCACTACAACCCCATCTCTCTCCTACCAGCCATCTCCATCAATCCTGACTCATACCTCACATTCATAGCATCACCTCACCCTCACACACTTAGCAGTGCTGCAAGCTTCGCATCCTCATCTCAAAACTTGCACATACTGCCAGCTATTTAAACACGACAGCCAAATCCCTAAATAAATTGAACCACAGCCATAGACACACTTCTCTCATGCAGGACAAAGTGGTGCACAATTGAAAACAGGGGAGGCGAAGGTGTAATGGTATTGTCACTGGACTACTAATTCAGAGACCCAGGCTCTGGTGAATCACAATAAATCACAATAAATCCTAATAAATATCTGGAATTAAAAGTCTAATGATGATCATGAAACCATTGTCAATTGTTGTAAAAACCCATCTGGTTCACTAATGTCCTTTAGGAAATGAAATCTGCCATCCTTGCCTAGTCTGGCCTACATGTGACTCCAGACTATGTTGTTGGCTCTTAACTGTCCTCTGAAATTGCCTAACAAGCCACTCAGTTGTATCAAACTGATAAAAATAAGTCAATAAGGAATGAAACTGGATGGACCACCCAGCATTGACCTAGACAACGGAAACTACAACAGCAAACTCAGCCCTGTTGACCCTGCAAAGTTCGACTTATTAACATTTGGGAGCCTGTGCCAAAATTGGGAGAGTGTCTCACAGAATAGTCAAGCAACAGCCTGACATAGTAATACTTACAGAATCATACCTTACAGATGATGTCCCAGACACCACCTTCACCATCCCTGAGTATGTCCTGTCCCACCGGCAGGACAGACCCAGCAGAGATAGCAGCACAGTGGTATACAGTCAGGAGGGAGTTGCCCTGGGAGTCATCAACATTGGCTCATGGTACCAGGTCAAACATGGGCAAGGAAACCTCCTACTGATTATCATGTACTGTCCCCCTCAGCTGATGAATCAGTGCTCCTCCATGTTGAACACCACTTGGAAGAAGCACTGAGGGTGGCAAAGGCACAAAATCTACTCTGTGTGGGGGACTTCAATATCTATCACCAAGAGTGGCTTGGTAGCACTGAGCTGGCTAAGACCTAAAAGGACATAACTGCTAGACTGGGCCTGCGGCAGGTAATGAAGGAACCAACAAGAGGGAAAAACATACTTGATGCCATCCTGACCAATCTGCCTGCCGTAGATGCAGCTGTCCATGACAGTATTGGTAGGAGTGACCACCGCATAGACGAAGTCCCATCTTCACATTGAGGATCCCTCCATTGTGTTATGTGGTATGACCACTGTGCGCAATGGGATAGATTTTGAACAGATCTAGCAAGTCAAGACTAGGTACCCATGAGGTGCTGTGGACCGTCAACAACAGCAGAATTATACTCAATCACAGTCTGTAACCTCATGCCCCGGCATGTCCCCCATTCTACTATTACCACCAAGCTAGGGGATCAACTCTGTCTTAATGAAAAGTGCAGGTGGGCAAGCCAGGAGCAGCAGCAGGCATACCTAAAAATGAGTTGTCAGCTTGGTGAAGCTACAACACAGGACTACTTGTGTGCAAAACAGCATAAGCAGCAAGCAATTCTACAACCAATGGGTCAGATCTAAACTCTGCAGTTCTGCCACGTCCAGCCCTGAATGATGGTGGACAATTAAACAACGTACTGGAGGAGGTGGTTCTACAAATATCCCCATCCTCAATGATGAGAGAGCCAAGAACATCAGTGCGAAAGATAAGGCTGAAGCATTTGAAACAATCTTCAGCCAGAGGTGCCGAGTGGATGATCCATCTTGGCCTCCTTCGGAGGTCCCCAGCATCACAAATGCCAGTCTTCAGCCAATTCAATTCACTCCATGTGATATCAAGAAATGGCTGAAGGTACTGGATACTGCAAGGGCATTGGACCCTGACAACATCTTTGCAATGAAGAGTTGTACTCCAGAGTTGTACCCTAACCAAGCTGTTCCAATGCAGTTACAACACTGGTATTTACCCGGCAATGTGGAAAAAATTGCCCAGGTATGTCCTGTACACAAAAAGCAGGACAAATCCAACCCAACCAATTACCGCCCCATCAGTCTACTCTCCATCATCAGTAGAGTAATGGAAGGGGTCATCAACAGTGCTATCAAGCGGCACTTGCTTAGCCATGACCTGCTCACTGATGCTTAGTTTGGATTCTGCCAGGGTCACTCAGCAACTAACCTTATTACAGCCTTGGTTCAAACATGGACAAAAGAGCTGAACTTCAGAGGTGAGGTGAGAGTGACTGCCTTTGACATCAAGACAGCATTTGACTGAGTGTGGTGTCAGGGAACCCTAGCAAAACTGGAGTCAATGGGAATCAGGGGGAAAACTCTCCACTGGTTGGAGTCATACTTGGCATAAAGGAAGATGGCTGTGGTTGTTGAAGGTCAATCAGCTCCAGGACGTCACTGCAGGAGTTCCTCAGGGTAGTGTCCTAGGCCCAACCGTCTTCAGCTGCTTCATCAATTACCTTTTTTCTATCATAAGGTCAGAAGTGGGATGTTCCCTGATGATTGCACAATGTTCAGCCCATTCTCGACTCTTCAGATACTGAAGCAGTCCATGTCCAAATGCAGCAAGGCCTGGACAATATCCAGGCTTGGGCTGACAAGTGGCAATTAATATTTGTGTCACACAAGTGTCAGGCAAAGACTACCTCCAACACTAACAACATGCTGGAGTTACCATTGACCAGAAACTGAACTGGACTAGCCATATAAATATTGTGGCTACAAGAGCAAGTCAGAGTTTAGGAATTCTGCAGCAAGCAACTCATCCCCTGACTCCCAAAGCCTGTCCACCATCTACAAGGCATAAGTCAGGAGTGTGATGGAACACTCTCCACTTGCCTGGAGAGTGCTGCTTCAACAACACTCAAGAAGCTTGACACCACCCAGAACAAAGCAGCCTGCTTGATAGGCATCCCATCCACAAACATTCACTCCCTCCATCACTGATGCACAGTAGCAGCAGTGTGTACCTTCTACAAGATGCACTGCAAGAATTCATCAAGGCTCCCTAAACACTTTCCAAATCCACAACCACTACCATCTAGAAGGGCAAGGGCAGCAGAGATATGGGAACATCAGCACCTGTTAGTTCCCTTCCAATCCACTCACCATCCTGACTTGGAAAATATCGCTGTTCCTTCACTGTCGCTGCATCCAGGCAAAATCCTGGAACTCCCTCCCTAACAGCACTGTGTGTGTACCCACATGGACTGCAGCAATTCAAGAAGGCAGCTCATCACCACCTTCTCAAGGGCAATTAGGAATGGGCAATAGCCAGCGATGCCCACATCCCATGAATGAATTTTTAAAAACCTTGACTGGAAGGAGATGGTGGTCACTATCATACCACGACTGGCAGCAGGAGGGCCAGGAGTTTGGGAGATGATAGTATGCTCCTTCTCACATCCTATTTCCCCAAATCACACAATTTCTTCTGATTTACAAGTTGTACATATTAGAAGCCCGTGCACAATTTGCTTTTCCACAGCAATCCTACCCTCGTGCCTTTCTCTTTGCTCAAGAACTGCAAACAGACCAGTGATGGAAGAGAAAGAGATGGAAGTGGAAGAAATTGATGATGATGAAACACTGTCACTTGATCTCACATTCACACCCACCAGCTCAGACCATGATAATGTGCAAACTTCAGGCGGTAGCATGGAGGTAGAACCTGCATGTTGTGATTCTCTAGGCACAAGTTGTCTGCAGCAGGGCATGAAGAAAGGGAAGCGCAGGTGCCAGCTTGGCAGAGGGAGAGGTTGCTGCTGAGTTGTGCTGCAGGGGACAGATAAGGATCTCCATGGGGAGACATGTAGGAAAGAGCTAATGGCACACAGAAGTGCTTGGTGTATTGGCAGGCCTGTCAAAAGAGCCTTTGGTAACCATCAAGGCTCATGGAGAAGTCCATCATTAACTTGGTACAGGGCTTGGTGCAGAACTTTGGGTCCATCCTTACCAGCATGGAATTAGTGGCCAAATTCATTAGCACAGTTGTGGACCCTACCATCAGGAAGCATCTGAGGAATGATATCTCAGCTTCCATTGCAGCACGAACAGCCGCTCAATGTCCGAGTCCTGCAGTGGAAGCTCAGATTGAGCTCATGAGAGCTCTGCTTGATGCCATGCAAATTCAGACTATTGCCATCAAGGTTGTGATGCCAGTGCTCAAAGGGCTTTGCGGTGTTCCACAGCAGTCTAAATAATCCCAGCTTCAACAGATTACTAGGATTGCTAAAGTGCTGCCTGGAAGTGGGCAGTGGTAGTGACTCTGAGGAGCATGAATCTGTTGTCTATCCTTAGGATAATAGCATTATTCCTACCACTACTGCACTCTGTCATTGCCCTTGTCGTTGCCAACTCAGGCTCCTGCTGCCCATGCCAAGGTGTCATCCAAAGCCCGGCTTTTAGGTTTATTACTGCTAGAGGGCACTCTGCAAGGCCACCTGCAGTCTCCTGCACTCAAAGCCAACAGCTAGCTGGAGTTCTGAGGTCATAAAATTACACCATTAGTCAAATTAACGTCACATGTTGACTGATATCATGGTCTGCCTACTCTGCATATTGCCCACACACACTCTTCAAGTCTGAGCTACATCCTCATCAAAATGGCATTCAATGCAGCCCACATCACGACATTATTTTGCACTCAGAACAGCACAAGTAGTGCCAAAATAACGGTCTCTGCCAAGTCGAGTTTTGTAGCCACTATATTTTGGCATAATTTACTACTGTTCTGTGTTTTGATTCCTCGAGAAAGAACAAACTTGCCTTTATAATGCACCTTTCATGCCCTCAAGACTTAAAAGCACAGCAGCCAATTTGCATACAGCAAATTCCAAAAACAGCAAATAAATGGCCAGATAATCTGCTTTTACTGGCATTGAAATTGTGGTATTTTCTCAACCTGAGTGATACGCTTAAGATCTGGGGCAGGGCATAAACATTTTTAGTGATGGAATGAGAATAAGAACAGAAAGTTTACATTTATATAGTGCCTTCCACAGCCTCAACCTTTATAGCCAATGAAGTACTTTTGAAATGTAGTCACTGTTAAAATGAAAGGAAACACAGTTGCCAAATTGTACACAGCAAGCTCCCACAAAGAGCAATGCAATATTACCATTGAGCCAAGCTGACACTCCATTACCTTTGATTCACAATGAAGTGTCACATGTTAGCAGTGATTTTGAAGGAGTGATGTCTAAGCGTACCTCACAATTTCATTCATTAAAACTTGTGAATGATTCAAATGCAAAATACTTTATTGTAAATGACAATAAACCCTATAACATGCTATTTTGAGACAATTTATCACTCAATAACTGTGCTGGCCTTTCTTAAACTATATAAACACCACTACAAGTAACTGATGCACTCTTACATTACATTAATAAAATTTTTATAATGGTCAGGAAATGCATCTTCAGTTTGTCTGGTGTAACAATTAGATTAGCAGGAAATGAGTATCTGGCAGTCAGCCCACTTGTTATTTACAGGCTGGCACAAACAAATGGCAAAATCACTGGTCACTTAATGGATACGCTTCCAGGACACGAAGCATCCATTAATAAAAAGAGCTGCTTGAGACTTTACTCTCACATTCAGCAGAGATCACAAACTTTCTTAATAGTTACTAGCTGAAAAAGCAGTGAGGAATCTTTGAGGAATCACTCTCTACCACAGGGATCACTCACAATATACAAACCTCTGAGGGATTACACTCCATAATGGGATCATTCTCAATGCACAAAACTATGAAAGAATCACTCAATATAGAGAAACCTGAAGAATCACTCTCTATCACAGGCTTCTCTCAATACAGCAATCTGAGGGTTTGCTCTCAATCACAGGGATTACTTTCAATACATAAGCAACTAAGGTCTCACTTGCTATTGGATGGAACATTCAACACAGAAAACTCTGAGGGATCACTTTCCAAATAGGGGTCATTCTCAATAAAGTAACTTCTGAGGGATCACTTTCCATTCATAAACCATGGAAGAATCACTCTCCATACAGAAAGCACTGAGGAATCACTGTCCATAGAGAAAATTCTGAGAGATCACTCTCCAAACAGGGATCACACTCAATAAAGAAACTTCTGAAGGAATATGCTTTAGCACTGGAATCATTCAATACACATGCTCTGAGAGATCACTGAGCGATTAGTTTCCAGTCAGGATTTGGATCTCTCATTTTTATAACCTATTTAGCTCAGTTTCTATTCCTGTACATGATATAGACATTAACGAGTGTCAGTATGTCAAGTACATCCCACAAGTGTCATTAAGATTCAATTTCTCTGCATCTATTATCCAATATCTGCACTTTTCTGTATTTATTGACTCACAGCACATTGTTTTCTGTGCATAAAATAAAGCTTTTGTGCAATGTTTCCCTTTGTGTAATCTTCCAGAAATTAGGATGAAAATCCTGGAGAACATGTCAATATTTGCAAAGAGTTCTCAGGAATATGTTAATATTTGCAGGGTGCAACTTCAGGTTTCTGGGTAAACTGCAACTGATTGAAACCATTTAAAAGACTCAGAGTTCTCTGAGCTTAGTTGACTCAGCGGTGCAGCTCAGGCAGGCTGAAGAAAATAGAGGCTGGATCCAGGAACTGGGAATAGGCAAATACACAGTTGCTGCAGCTGTTTCTGTTACTTGAAGTTAACATAGGTGGATCGGCACCATCAAGGCCTTCATAAGCAGGGTTCAGGAGGTTCTGCAGATGTGTCATTTTGGTGAAGATCACGCCTGTGGAACTCGGCTTGGTTGTGTGCTGCTGTCGGCCGGGGCAGGCTAAATACTGGAAGATGAGGAGCTGGAATTCTTCATAGGGAAGACAAAGTTTTGAAGGATTTTGCTACTGAGATTGATGACATATTTGCTTAGTTGACTACCCGAGAAACCTGTAAGATTCATCTTTGTTGTATCAGTTATTTAAAGTGCAATTTATAGTTTCTACAGAATACAATTTGCCTGTTAATTCCCATTTAATTTATTTTCATTTTGGGTTGATTGTTACAGCAAAAATTTTAAAAAGTGAAATCTTATCCATCGTGTTTTTCCATTGGAGTCATTTGGGAAGTTCGGTTCTTTTGCGTTAATGGTCCCTATGGGGATTGTAACATTAATTTTAAGGATAGACTGGCTCTTCATCAAAGGTCCAGTTCAGCTTTTTACAGTATCTCTTTATTAAAGAGCTACTGTAAAATGAATTATTTTAAAGGAAGGATGACAATTTAAAATAATGTAACTTTAAATTATTATAATGCAGTGAAAATTTCAGTTAATCGTTGAACTGATTAAGTAACACTGGTCTCAGTTACTAATCGAACACATTCTGTGATGCTTGACATGATTTTGTTTGTTTTCACATTGACTATGCAAATTAATTAAAAAAAATATTTTATTCTTTATTCCCTTTCAAATGGAAGAAATTGCCTGCATAAAGTTAAAGGATTCCTAATGTTGAAAAATTTACACGATGGATAAGATTTCACTTTTTAAAATTTTTTATTACATTTTGCTTTTGGCAACAACAACAACAACAACAACTTGTATTCATATAGTACCTTTAACACAATAAATCTCAAGGCACTTCGCAGGAGCACTATCACGCAACAGTTGAGGTAGGGCTCAAAATTTGAATCTGTAGTGCCAGTAGAGATGGCTTTATAGAAGCTGATTGCCCTCCTCAAGGTCTGTGATGCACCACCAGCTGCTTCTGATGCAGCCCATGTAGCACAACATCTTGGGAAGGGTGGTCACGCGGGTACTCCCTACAAGTGCTGGGAGTAATTGATCTGGGGATGTCATGACATCACACAGCTCTACCAGCTGATATGATGCCCATTTTACAAAATTAGTCAATTCAGCTCCATTCAATTAATTCACATATCACTCACAAAAGATCAAGCATTCAGCTGCAAGATGGGCCTACACTACTGTTATTTAAGTGGCCACCAAGTAAGTTAGCATCGAAGAATTTCTGCTTTGGCAAAGTTTCTAAAAGTACTCTACAGTATTTTTTGGAGGTGGCTTGGTAAATTCCTGGATTTGGCAGGGACTGTTGTAATATCGTCACAGATGGGCAAGGATTAGGTGAACTTTCCGCATAGAGGCTGCTTGGGGTAGGGGCCTGTGGCTGCAGTGTCTCTGGGTCAGCAGAACATGAGGGAAATGGAGCAGAGACTGCAGCAAGAAGATCTGTGAGATGCCCTCTGTCAAGTTGGGACTAGACTCTCCTGCGCTCCTTGACTGTGACAGAAGGTTGTCTAGCAGGCCAGCCAATGCACTCAGCATTCAAGTGTGCATCCTCATTAGCATTCACTTGTATACCTTGCCCTCCGTGGAATTATCAAATGGGCCATTCTATCCCACTCATGCCCAGTATCTCACCATGTTAAGATCCTAGCTCTATACCAGCCTCTAAGGTCTGTGCAGTGCCATTGCCTGAATTGGTGGCTGCAAGCATCAGATCAAGTGATGTGGGGCCTCTCCATTAGTGCCATGCTATTGCTGTCTCTCCTCCTCCTGGAGCTACAGTGGCTGGGCAGGCAGCCATTCTTAGGTTTGAAATCAGAAAATCAGAAGGGAAAGCATGGGTTGAGGTGGAGAGCAAGAAGCCCATGGTCATCGAAACTGCAGCTTCCTCATCTTGCCAGATAGCAAGTTGAGGGTGAGCTGGGCACTGAGAAGGTCATAAGGAAGGAACATACAATCAACCTCAATGATAGCAGTGACACCAGGTCTCAGGGACTCTGTCACAGCAAATCCCATGATGCAAAAAACCATCTCTTCTATAAGGTTCAGAAGATACAGGTGCCCTTGTCCCCCACCGGCTCTGTTCTGCAATTGTGCGCTATATTGTCCAACAAGAGAGAAGGCAGAATGTAAATGATTAAGGAGCACTGTGCTTTGCTGATATGCCTGCCATAACTGAGGAAGGGATGTTGAGGCTGTGAGTCTGGTAACATTGGTGTGTGTGAAAGGGTGAATGGAATATTTGCATGTTAGGCATGAGTCAGGAAGAGCTGCTGGGTGAGTGATAGGGGGTGTGGTGCATTGAGAGCATAACAGGTTGGTGGAGTGGTGGAAGGATGCATTCACTGGCCTTAACTTTGGATGTGAAGCCATTAGACTTTTTGTAGCTCTACTACCTAGTCCTCAGGTCCAGATGGTGGGAATTGACCCCCTTGACCACCTGCTTTCAACCCTTCTGAAAGTTTGCATTGAGAGTCCCCTGCAGAACCATAGCATCTCTCCTCCTATCTACCTCCATTACTAAGGCCTCTGTGGCCCTGGAGCCCTCTCTCTGCCCTGGTGTTCCATTTTCCTTATTTAGAATTGCAGCTACTGTATTCATAGCGGCACCCTTATAATATTTGCAGCTTCCCTTTAAGAGGAACAGACTGTCTTTAAATACAGAAGGCTGGCAGCAACATGTGTGATGAATGAATACTGCTTGGCTTTCTGCTGAATGCAGAGGAAGCTAGCAGCATGGCAGATGCTCAGGTCAACACCACTATCAGTTAAGTGAGGTAGCATTATCAAATTCACATGCTGCCAACTGGCATGGGCAGGTTGCGAATTGTGACCCCTGTGCCTGAAAATCAGTGCAAACAAATTTTAGCTTGAAGGAACTTCTTGAAGGAGGAAAGAAAGGTAGAGAGGCAGAAAGATTTGGGGATGGATTTCCAGAGTTTGGGGACGTGGCAATTGAAGTCGGGACCACCAATGATGGAGCAATTAAAATTGGGAAGGCTCAAGAGACTAGAATTAGAAGACCACAGATATCTCCGGGTGTTATAAGAGTTATAGATTACATCGATTGGGGTTTGAAAACAATAATGAAAATTTTAAAATCAAGGTGTTGTTTAACTGGGAGTTAATGTAGGTCAGTGAGCATGGGGTGACTGTGCAAGCAAGGGCATGAACAGCAGCAGAGCTTTGGATAACCTCAAATTTACATAGGGTGGAAGATGGGAGGTGAAATAGGCATGACCAGGGGAAGCAAAGGCATGGATGAGTACTGTATTTGAGCAGTAGATGAGCTGAGGAAGGATGGAGATGGGAAATGCCACTGAGGTGGAAATAGTGATGCTGAAAATATGTGATTGGAAGCTCATCCCTGGATTTTGAATAGTCTGGTTCATTCTCAGAAGTTGCCAGGGGGAATGGATGATGTTGGTAGCCAGTGAGCCAAGTCATCATTGCATTACCGCCCCGCACAAAAGAAAGACTTGTATTTTATAATTTATGCATATTTTTATACACATCTTTCAGAAATGCTTTAAGGCGCTTTACATAGCTGAATTACTTTGAAGTGCAGTGACTGCTATGCAGGCCTCACATATGTCTAGAGCACTGATGAATCCATCTCTAAACATTATGTAATATCCCTCACCACCCACAATCTCCTGTCCTTTTCCAACCCCAATTCCTTTTGCCTGCTCCGTGAAAACAGTCTGAATTTAGTTAACACTGAACTTTCCAACAACCAACTGCCTAGCTTTCCGCCTTCAATTTTCTGCTACACCTCTGTAGCTTCTGATTTGCTCAACTACTCTCACTTCAACTTTGCTGCCAGATACACATGTAGCATTTTCCATCTCAGAAATTGATTCCATGTGGTGAACTCCCCTTTTGTGAAGAGTGTTCTAAATTAGCCTTTCATTAGTTTGAGGTTAAGGCATTTGGTTCAATTTACATCCAATGCTTCAATTTTAAAATTCCCATTCTTGACTTCAAATCCCTCCACAGCCTTGTCCCTTCCTATCTCTGTAAAATCTGCCAATCCTACAACCCATTGAGATCTCTGAGCTCATCTAGTTCTGGTTTCTGCTGTATCTTTGATTTTAATCACTTAGCTACTAATATTTTTCAAAATGTACTTTATTAATAAAATTTGTTAAAGTACATTCCAAAGCATTTCAAACTGAATATTATTGAAAGTGCAATAGATTTCAAATCTTCTCCATACAGCATGTTTCCGCCTTAGGTGTCGCAATAAAATTGCAATACTCGATATTTACAGTATACATTCTATGTCAAGCATACAATCAAGGGGGCCCTATATCTTTTTCCCCTAAAAATATACTGTATTCATAACATTTGTAAAAGTACATTTCAAATTGAATATTATTGAAAGTGCAATAGAAGTCAACTTTTCTCCATACTACATGTTTCCTTTTAGGGGCCTCAATACTATTGCAATACTGCCATGCCTTCAATTACCTAGACCATAACCTCTGAAATTCCCTCTCTAAATCTACCCTCTCTATATCTCTCTCCTCTTGAGGTGTTTCATAAAACCTACCTTTTTGGCCAAACTTTTGGCCACTTGTCCTAATATTGCTTTATGTGGCTATGAGCCAAATATTGTTTGTTTGCTCCTGTGAAGTGCTAGAGACATTTTACAATGTTAAATGTGCTATATAAAAGCAAGTTGTTGTTCTGTTCCAGATTGATCTTTTTTATTCTCCTTAATTTCTTGTTTACCTCTATAAGGTCACCTGACAGTGTGGAGAAAGCTCAAAGTTCCCAACTTTCCTCATAGGTCTGTCCTCAGAAAGTATGTCAATCTCTGCACCACATCCAGGGCTTGGCTGTTTCGCTTGTATTTTGGCAAACATCACTGGACACAGTAGATAAGGTGTACTCTTCAAAGGGACCTGTAACACTTGCAAAACTGTGAATATTGTAGTAAACATACATGACAACCTTTTACTCCGCAGATATAACTTTCCATTTCATCATTGCCCAAATGATGGACAGCCCCTCTCTGTCTTTTAACAGTGCATTTACTAACTGTGCTGTAAAGTGAGACAGTGAGTCCCACTTTAGGTAGATTTAACTGGTTCCCAGGTGGTATCTGCACCTTGGTGGCAAATAGCAATGCTACCTCCGCAGGTTAATCAATTTTTTTTTAGACCATCCACAAAGACAAATGATGCAGTTTTCCAACTGCTGGCTCTTATGACTTTCCTCATCAGGCATAGCAGGTCTGGCAGCCGGAATATAATCACCAAACAGGACTTCCAAACAACTGTATCTACTCAAACCTGAACATATGCACTTGTTTTTCTGTTATGGAATCTGCCTTACAATGTCAACGGAACAGGTTTCACAGCAGCCAGGGGCCTCACACTACAGTTTAGAACTTCCTCTTCAAGCAATTCGTGAATATAGACATTAGGACCATTTGTAGTAAAAGATTTGGCTCGCTGTGTTGTTCTGTCCGATGCCACTTCTGCGTTAACTCCAATGGTGCTAACTGTGGTAGTGATGGTGGCGAGTCCAACAACATCAGTGAGAGGCTTTTTTTCTCAGGAAATCCATGTGCTTGTCCCGAAAATAAAGTACAATCTTTAAAGTTTCAAACATGCCTAATGAGTCTTGAGCAAACAAATTGTAGTCATATTGTCCACAAAGGAGTTTTTCATAACTATCCTCTTTATTACGGCTGGCCAGCTGCTTCACTGCAGAGGGTTTATCTGTGCAGGTCTCCCACACCAAGCAGAATGGACAAAATGAGATAACAGCTGACTGAGGATGTTGTGAAAATGAATTAATGCATTTTACTATTAGCTCTCTGGTATACAAAAGGGGGATTTGCCAATGCACAGTGAATGGAATGATGAAGAATAGAATAGGAAACCATTTAACCAGCACTTATCCCTTGCATTTGAAGGCATCCTCAGCCAATCCAGGAAACAATGGCACATTTGTCTTTCAGAGTATTAAGAGTGTGGGGACAAGTGACCAGGACTGACGTCACTGTCAATGAAAACGTTAAATGGGCTATTTGCTGTCGACACTTGTTGCTGTTTTTTTCTGCTGAGTAAGTAAGTCAGCCCTTAAGTGGTGTTTACTGTGTAGACGCTTAACTATCTTGAACGCACATTGACACCCATGCAAGTACCACTGATCCGTGTCAATACTAAAAGCTATTAGCAGGGTATGCTCTAAATGTTCAATACACATGAATGAGGGTGGGGTTATGATGTAAATATTTTGTGATACAGCAACCAAAGCATAAAAATCAGAACAGTAATAGAATTGTGGGTTTGAATCCAACCACTGAACATGAGTACATAACCTAGACTGAACCAACAGGGATGCTGCATTGTCAGAAGTCCTGTCCATGAGCTGAATTATTAGTTGAGGACTTGTTTGATTATTCTAGTGGTTACGTTGGATATTACAAACCCATAGAACAGCAATTCTCAAACTGTGGGTCGCAGCCCCAATTGGGGTTACAGAAACAGCAAATGGGGTTGCAAGTGGATAGAAGGGAACTCCAGCAGTAGAATTTCCCAGTCAGGGATCTGTAGGGACAGACTCTGATGCCCAGCACTAGCAAGGGAGCATCATTTCCAGGCCACAATTGGGAGGCTGGGTGAAGGCTGGAAATTGGGCTGAGGCAGGCGAAGGCATTTCTACTCCTCCTGGCCCACAAGGAACACTAAAAGAGTACTTACCTTAGAGAGTTGGCAGCTGCATTTCTGCAATTTAGGCCTATCCCTCACTCTCTGCTACATCTAAGTTGCAGGCTATGACTTTGGTATGTTAATTTGGTTGCCACCTGCCTTTTAGGGGATTGGGTTCTGCATTTTTAAAATTTAAAAGGGACAGAAATGTGGTTGTGTTGCCTGATCCTCATATTTTACCCTCTCCCCCATCTCCATCACAACCCTATCCCACCTGCTGATTGGGGGTTAAAAATAAGTTCCCAATGTCCCCACTTTTCTATGGTTCCATGTCCATTGCTTCTTTGACTTGAAACTTGAACTCTGTTTTACTCTCTATAGATGCTGCTGAACGTTTCCACTACTTTCTACTTAATGTCTCATTGTTTTTCTTAGCTGTATGATGAATATCTGATTTCCATAATGAAAGCGCCTACCTAGAGAAGTTGATGTTGTGCCACCTTCTTTGATCTTCTAGATAGCCAATTACAATGCCATGTATCAGACCTGCTTATACAAAATGCCATACCAGGACTTTATATGAGGAGCTTTGGAAAAGTGGCATGCCCACCATGAAGTTTAACCCCTTTCCAGGGTAGTCAGAGGCATGTTGATATAGTACTTTGTCATAAAGGAGCTTTCACTACTGTAAACATAGCAACATGATGATGTCATTTGTGACAGAGAAACCTATTACATCATAAACACATTGCTGCATTGCTTGCTGGTTGTGCCTTTATGATGAAAGTGTTCGATGATTTTACTTAAGGGTTTTGTAAAACAACAATTATTCCCATTTAACAAGACAATGGCACACTACTAGCCATACAGAGTTTACTGGAATAACACAAGAATAGTTTATCTAATCTACTTTGCATTGGCTTTGAACAGGTTTTAATTTCTACATCTAATTTGAACCGGATTTTTGGCGAATTCCAACACTGGTTCTTGCATGATGATTGGTTGCCTGTCTGATCACAATGCAACTGCAGACTTTTTAGAATGGATGGAACCCTAATGATAGAATTATGTCTGTTCCAAAGGATCTGTCATTGTAAGATGAGTGATTCCCTCCATGTGTATGGTTGGCTATCTCTGCTCTGGGTAATGCACGATGCTTCAACAAAAATGTTCAATATAAAGGCATTAACTTCAGGCAGCTACCTATACATCTCCCAAGCGAATATATTTATCTGGGATCTAGCTGCTATGCTTTCAGATCACAGACACAACTAAACTTGTTACATTTATGCATTTATATTTGAAAAGTATGTTTAGTGAGCAGACTGCAACAAGGATCATATATTTAGTAAGGCTTTTGCATCTTAGAATGTGGTTTAGCGGTGAGTTTCTTCCAATGCCAATAATGTGAAAAATAATTTCAGAAATAGGATTTTTATTGATGCATTTGGGTGTTCACTAATTCTTTGACTGAGTCAATGGGTGGAATTTTCTGAACCTGTTGGCGATGGGTGTGATAGGGACGTGTGCAGAAAACATGGCGCGACCTGCTTCACGGCGGTGTGAAGGCAGGTCGCAATTGTCCGCTCAGCACGCCAATGGCAGTCCACATTTCCTGCCATTGGTCGCCGGGGTGCTAATTGTAATGCATCAGCATATAATTAAAAGACTATCCCGCCAGGCTCTTGAAATCCCTCCATATTGTCCGTCCACGTCGGCGGGAAAGAATGCCGACGTTTTGCACAACAGCGCACAGGCGACGTGCACTTGGCGGCTTTCACTTTGGGGGAACTGAGGTGAGTGAGCTGCAGTGTTCACCATAGCTCGCCTGTTGCTTACAGGTCTCAGGGGGCAGGGGCAACTGATGCCTGGCCCTGCAGGCAACTGCTGTGGTGGGGAGTGTCTGGGGACAAATGCTGGCCAGCCTCAGAGGTGACTGCTGAGGTGGGGGTGCCCAGTGGCATACTAGCCAGCCTTGGAGGAAACTCTTGTTGATGGGGGTGGGGGGTCAAGTGCTGCACTGGCGCTGTATCCCATGCAAAGGCAATCGAGGTGGGGGTCAGGGGGTCAGCGAGGAAAGTGAAGCATTAGGGACACCTATATAAACTGACTATGCCTCTGTAACTAAAACAGGTCAGGTGCAGCCACAGTTATATGATTGAGGTCAGGCTCCTAGCCTGTCCACCCACACAAGCAACCCAGAAGCACCAAAGGGCCACCAAGCGCGCCATGCTTTACCACACCTCCTCCCCACCCCACCCCCCAGCACAGACTTTGAGCCTGCCACCACTTTATTGGACCGCAGAGCAGTTGGGCTGCACATGTTGTACAATCTCCCTGCCAACACTGGCCATGTAACAATTACTGCTGGAGGTGCTCACAGCCCCTTGCAATCTCAGCATCCTGGTTTGTACCAGTGTCCCCCATGTCACAGGTTGACAGGACAGCAATGCAGCGCACTCATCTGTGGCTGTCTGATGGGTGACCAGCACTCTCCGGGAAGCGTTAAGGGGCGGTCACACAGGGTCAGGAAAGGTGCTAACTGCAGCCATGATAAACACGTCTCTCTCTCTCTTTCATGCTGCAGGAGGACCACGTCAGGATCATGGATCCTGGTGACCTAGCTGTATGCCTGATGGCCTACAGAGACTGTAGAAGACAGAGGAGAGAGTGACTGAGGCACTTGGCTGAGCAAAGGCAGGACCAGCAACCTTATGAAGAAGGGGCAGCAGGGGCTGCCACACAAACTGCCCAGGAGCGACAGCGGGCCGTGGCTGGTCGGTGTCTAGTGACACCCAGGATCTATAGACACTGCCTGCCATTCCTGCAGGTGACTAAGAACCATGTCACCAATGACTGGGCATGTCAAAGGACCTGGTGACTCACATCTGCCACTTACTGCAGGACTTGACGCCAAGGGGACATGGAGGGCATCCACTGCCAGTGGCTGTGAAAGTGATAGTGGTGCTCAATTTCTATGCTAGTGGCTCCTTTCAGGGCTCCACAGGTGACCTCTGTGGGATTTCTCAATCCACAGCCCACAAATGCATCCATGAGGTCCCAGATGCCATCTTCTCCATGGCACACACCTTTGTGGATTTTCCCCTGGACCGGAACAGCCAGGATGCAAGGGCCATTGGATTCGCTCTGATCTCGGGATTCCCACAGGTGCAGGATGCAATTGACTGCACTCATGTGGCGCTCAGGTCTCCATCGCTACACTCAGTGGACTTCATCCATCACAAGGGCTTCCACTCACTGAACGTGCAGCTGGTAGGCGACCACCAGAAACGCATCCTGGCAGTGTGCACAATGCTTACATCCTGAGTTGCTCGCAGGTCCCTGCAGCCTTCCAGAGGCTGCAGAGTTGGCTCCTTGGGGACAAGGGCTACCCGCAGAGGCTGTGGCTGATGACACCCGTGCGGTGGCCTCAGACTACAGCAGAGTGAAGGTATAATGAGGCTCATGTAGCAGCTCACTTGGTGGAGGAGACCATCGGGATGCTGAAGATGAAGTTCCGAGCCTGCACCCATCTGGTGGAGCCCTGCAATACATCCCACAGAGGGTGTCACGCATTGTTATCCTTTTACAACCTGGCACCCCAATGGGGAAAGGAGCTGACTAAGGAGGAGATGGAAGAGCTGGAGGTCCCCTCTGATGAGGAGGATGCCGATGGGGATGAGGGTAAGGGGGTCCTTGGTTGTGGCGATAATGGTGATGAGTCTCTTGCGCTGGCTAGACGAGGCAGGCGCGCTTGGGTGGCCGTCATAGCTGGCAGATTTGTGGAGGATGATGACATGCAGTGACGTTTCCCCATAGATCTTCACATTGCATTTGCGTTTGACTCCAGTCTGGCTTATGGCAGTGCCAATAACCTCTGTGAGAATGCTCCTGTTATGGAGATGCAGTGGAGGCCCTGATAGTCACTCGATTGGAGGAGGATGATGACAACATACAGTGAGGACACTCCATAGATCTTCACATAGCCTCTGAGAATGTTTGATTCCTGTCTGGCCGAGGGCAGCTCACTTGCACTCCATGATTAGGGCCATTGAGATCCATGAAACTTAAGGCGCATCTGGTGCTGTGTTCACCTTCAGCACCTCAGCCCTTCAGATGCTGGTGTGATGGGGCCAGCCCCATGTTAAAGGTGCTGAGAGCACACAGAGAGAATGAGAGAACTCTGTGGCACCTGCCCACTTTATTCTGGCAGCAATGACCAGCATTGCTGAGGTGCAGGCATCAGTAATGTTTCCAGGGAGTGTGAGGCTGGACCATCACTTTGGTCTGAAGGCTGCACAGAGCACAGGGAAGAGGCCCTGGACTGAGACACCTGCCATTTATCTTGTGCAGAAAGGTTTCACATCTGAGTGACATCAGAACAAGGAGTCACAGGCGGGGAGACATTCTTTATTGACAATAGTGAACAGTATGTACAAGTGATCAACACCCATGCTAGGCTGTGCAACTATTTTTACTTAACGTTCCTAACCCTGCCGCTGGTCTTGGTGCTCCTTGGACATCCACAGCAGAGGTGGAGTCTGCTGACAGTGACGTCCTGTCTGTGATGACTTTGATGGGCATCCTCTGGAGGGCCGAGACTTGGAGGGCCCCGGCCTGCTTTTGGGATCCTGCTGTGTGTCAGTGGCACCCTTCTAGGCCTGTGAAGCTGGAGCTGCGGCGGTCACAGGAAGAGGGGTTTCGGATGGGCCGGTCACTCCTAGAGACACCAGGGTGGATGGCCCCAGAGTGTGCACCTGCTGATCCTCCTCCCTATGGGTGCCTGAGGGCCCCTGGCTGACTTTGTGAGTGGAAGGGGTAGCTGGAGTGACATCGAGCTGCCTGCCACCCCTCTCACGTACACACTGTTGGAGGCCAACTATGGCATCAGTGATGGAGTTCAGCCCACACAGCAGTGCAGGAGTGATGTCCTGGGCTAAGGTGTCCATGGCAGCCACCATCCTGCCAGTGTTGACATTGGTGTGTTGCAATGCCAGCGCTATCACCTCAACCTGAAGATGGACAGACTCCTCCATCGTGCCTTGTAATCTGAGGAGTGCATATGACATCCCTTCTTAGTGTTCCCTAGCTTGCCTTTGCAGCTCCAGCAACTGTGACATGACCAAGTCCAGAGGCTCATCATCTGACTTGGACTCAGCAACGTTCTGGCATCCAACAGTCCTCCGAGTGCCAGGGACCTGGGAAGTCCCTGCCTCTGCCTGCTGTGGATCAGAAAGCGTGATGTGCTCACCAGATTGTGGTTCCGAGGCTACTGTAAAGCTAGGTCCCACTGAGGTGTGTGTCTCTGCACCGATGGACTGTGTGGGTGAGCGCTGTGATGGGATTTCAGGGATGGTGCCTGCAGATTCCTCTTCAGAGGTTTCTTCAGGGCTTGATTGGAAGCCCTGGGTCATGGACTCTGTCAGCTGTTTGGTAGATGTGCTTGCGAAAGCAACGGGAAATAGTTAATGCATGGCAGTGGCCTGTGAAAGAGGACACATCACTCACGGCATGGCTGTCTGATGGATATTGCACGACTTGGTAGAGCAGCGCCGACCTCACTGTCAGCACAGGACCGGTCTTGGTCATCGCCAGTCAGCTGGATGGCCCTGTTTTCGAATTCTGTCAGAATTTTGATCTCCAGCATTCCTCCATCTGTTTGCAACCTTTCCCTCCTGTTGTGAGCCAGTTTGTCCTGCATGGATAGAGATGGGGAAAGTGTATCAGGATGCCTGCTGGGCTAGATGATAAGTATGCCTGGCCTGCGTGGGTGGTGAGTGGTCCCATGGATGGGATGAGGACAATGACAGTGTGTCCCATGGTCGGGGTGAGGACAATGACAGTGTGTGTGAGAGTGAATGGTGATATCCCTTGCACTGGCAGTGAGTGAGGGCCCTGTGGATGTGTGATGGGTTTGTGAGTGTGTGAGTTGGGAGTGATGAAAAGAGTGACTTACCCTGGTGGAACGGAGATCATTCATCCTTTTGCGGCTCTGGGTGGCTGCCCTCCTCTGGAGGGTGTTTGCGCTGACCACCGTTGCTGGGTTGGTGACTTTGCTGCCCATCCTGCAGCCAGAACACATCTCGTCGGGCCTCCACGGCATCCGGCAGTCACTTGTGGGACCTGCCATTGAAGTGGGCGGCTGCAGCCTATTTCCATTTGCTGGCCATATCTCCCGGGCAGCGGTGGGGAACTGGTGGTGATGAGTGCTTTGCTGGCGGCTGTCTTTTAAACATGGGGGCCGGCGTGATGCAAAAGTAGTGCGATGGCAGGAGGGTGAATGACAGCCCGTCCACCATGGAAACGGTGTGTTTCACGTGAGTGAATAAATAATGAGGTGGGCTTGGGATGATAGGGTATGAAAACCTACCATTTTCGTTGGCGGGTAGGACTCTATTTTACACTCCTGCTACTGCACTTAGTGCAAATCTGGGAAAATTCCACCCAATAACTCACACACTGGGCAGAATTTTCTGGCTGATGCACAGGTGGCAGAGCCCACACGTCAGCGCTTAAAATGTCGCGCACTGACACCGCGCGAACGCCCCAACGTCAATGCGTGGCATTGCGATATTTCGGTTGGCGGGCGCGCACATCAGTGGGACGTGTGCCCGCCAATGATTAAAGGCCTCGTTAAGGTCCTTAACTCGGCAATCGATGCCAATTTTGAGGATTTTGAGGCACACGGGCCCAACGGGCAAGTGATTTTTTAATAAAACTCATGCACTGGCGGATATGTGGGCTCAGAGGGTTTGTTCATGTTTTTCATGAAGTTTTAATTGCAGAAAGTGTTTTAAACTTGCCTGTTTGATTGTTAGCAGTTCACATCAATTTTCAAGAGCTTTTTGTGTACTTTGAAACCAGTCTGCAGACAGTAATCTTTCTCGGGCCTGCAGCTTTCCGGAGGCCTCCATTTAGCCTGGGTATGGGTTCTGACATCTCCACTGGAGGCAGCACCCTTGAGGAGGAAGGGAGGGATAGAATAAGGAGGAGGCCAGGACTGGAGAATCAGCCTCCAGGGGAGCCACCTTTGGGAGGCCAGGCACAGGCACAAGGGGCGCAGGGTCAAGAGGTTGTCCAAGGTGGAAGGGGCCGCAGAAGACAACACTTTCCTGCTGCCAGGATATACAGGCGGTGAAGCATCGACCTCAATATAACTGAGGTGCAGTGCCGAAGGAAGCTCCGACTCTCAAGGGAGACAGTCAACTATATCTGTCAGATGATTAGCCCTGAGATATCTCCTAACCGTGTGGGTAGACACCCCATGCCAGCAGCTCTGAAGGTCACAGTCGCCCTCCACTTCTATGTCTCTGGCTCCTTCCAGGGCTCGGTGGGTGATCTTTGTGGTGTCTCCCAATCAGCTGTCCACACTTGTGTCAAGTTACAGATGCTCTGTTCAGATGTGCATTGACCTTCATCCACTTCTGCTGCGACCAGGCTAGTCAGGCACAGCGAGCCAGAGGCTTCACGGCCATTGCTGGCTTCCCCCATGCCCAGGGTGCTATAGACTGTACACATGTGGCCATCAAGGCACCAGCAGGTGAGCCTGGTGCCTTCGTCAACAGGAAGGGCTTCCACTCCATGAGCAAACAGATAGTGTGTGATCTGCAAGTCTGTGCAAGGTACCCAGGCAGCTCCCACGATGTCTACATCCTCAGACACTCCCAGGTGCCGGCGCTCTTCAGTGCTCCGGCTTGGCTGGTGACAAGGGCTATCCCCTCAGAAGGTGGCTCATGAAGTCACTCTGCCGTCCAAGAACAGAAGCTGAGTATCGGTACAATAGGTGCCATGGCACCACAAGGGCTGTGGTGGAGAGAACCATCGGTCTTTTCAAGATGCACTTCTGTTGCCTGGACCACTCAGAGGGTGCACTCCAGTACCCCACAGATTGCGTCTCTGTGATAGTGGTAGCATTCTGCGTTCTGCACAATCTTGCGCTAGAAAGGGGGGATTCAGTTGACGATGAAGACCTTGATGCCCTGGATGAGGCTGCACATGATGAATCCAGCAGTGGCTCAGAGGATGAGGAAGCACAGGATGATGATGAGGGGCTGCACGCTGACCCGCTATTACACCAAGGAGGCAGGGACACCCGGGACAACTTAATCCAATGAACCTTCAGCTAGCTGCACAGAAATGGATCAGCAGGACCACATTGCCTGGCACTTCCACACGTGGCATTTAGATGCTACATCTTCCACCTTATCAGCTGCAACTAATGGCTTAGTACAGAAACATCAATGTCCACCCAAACACTCATGAGTTGTCTGTGAAACGTGCAAATGCAGCACAAAGGAAACACCCTCAGCCATGGTTGGAAAAGTGGACTTTATTATGTCAAACATATAACAGAAACTTCTCCATTGCAAACACGAGTATATTTTTCCGTATTCTAAGGCCAGCACAAAATCAGCAGTGACATACCCGTGGAGTGCCTAACGTGCCTTATATATAGAGGATTTATTGGGGCTGATCGCTCATGTACTCTGCACGCGCACAAAATCACCCCAACCACAGTGGCCCATCTGAGGCCTCCAGCGGCTCCTGTCCACACTACTGGTGATCAATCCCCAGAAGATAGTACAGCTGGTCCCAACCCCTCTCCCAACGGCCACCTTGGACACATTTGGCGCCCATCACTTTGAATAACACACGGGTCTTAGCACCCATGGCAAGGAGGTGCAACTAGGTGTGGCACCGAGGCCAGCAGGTGGCTCTTGGCCACAAAACCTTGAGGCTCCCCTTCCACCATCTCATCACCCTCAATAAGACATGTGTTGGAGTTCTGAGTATGTGTCTAGTGGTCTCCCCTGCAGGTTGCCCCCAGACTACTCAAATGCGACAAACACCAACATATGCTGCGGGGAGAACCCATCTTCTCCTCAACTGCTAAGGCTGATGTAAGCATGGTTACTATCTGCTTGCCCACCCAGCGTACGCTAAATGTCCAATGCAGTAATGACAGCAAGACGTGGGGGTGGGGTTCCTCAGAGGCAGAGGCTGGGTCAAATGGCCAAGGCTGACATGGCACCCACCCTTCCAGAGCGCAGCAAATCATTGAATCTCTTCCAGCACTGGGTGCCTGTGCACCGCACATCATCATGGGCACTGACAGCATCACCAACCTCCTCCCACGCCTGGCTGGTGACATGGGGGGCCCTACTCCTCCCATCATCCGGATACAAATGATCCCGACGGCTGGACACCTCTTGGAGGAGGACAGCAAGGCATGCATCAGAGAATCGAGGGCACAGTGGCCTCCCGCTGGCCTCTCCTGCAGCCTGCCCCCCTCCTCCTGCTCATGCTCCTGTCTTGTGACAGCTGCTTCTCTTTCTCCCCGAGTGGCCATGGTGAGCTGGCTTAAGCAGGCTGCCTGGCCACTCTTTATACAGGCTGCTGGTTCCCCATTGGAACCGACAGTCTGAGGCCGCCCGCCCCCGTGACTATTTTCCCGTTCTCCACGCGAGTCGCTAACCCACTGGGCGGGCCTTAATTGGCCTGCCTGCGGAAAACAGCGCGTGGGCCCTTTCGGCGGCAGCAATCGGCTGCCCATCCGCTGTCGAGTCAGTTGGGCCAACCCGCCAAGGGCAAAATTCTGGCCACTGCATTAATGCACTTGTTATAGGATAAGTCACTCATTCCCTCAAATATACATTCACTCACTCACAGGCACACATCAACAGCTTTACTTACATAACAACTTTAACATAGAAAACTGTCCCCAAAGCAATTCGTACAGGCACCAGGAGAATGGGCACAAAGCCAAAGACAGAAAGATTTGGAGGAATGATCAAAAGCTTTGTCAAGAAGATGGATTTTAAGGAGATTTTTAGAAAGGAGAGGAGGCAGTGTCATGAAGAGGTAAATGGAGAGAAATCTAGAAAGTGGGGCCAAGGTAACTGAAGGAACAACCAACAATGATGTAGTGAAATTTGGGCATAAGTAATTGCTGGTAAAATGTTAATATACAGAGAGTATGGAGGAGAGGGATTCAGAGCCAATAGCAGGAAGGTGGGGTGGGACCATGGCGACATTTAAACAGAAGACAGGAATTTTGAGTTTGAGGCGTTCGTGAAATAGAAGTCAAGGTAGTTCGCCAAGGAGGGGTATGATGAGTAAGTTGAACTTGTTGCATGATTGGAAGCTACCATTAGAATTTTGCATGAATCTTCATGTTATTGGAAGTGGAGGGGTCAGAGGTGGATAAATATTTCAATCTGCCGATATTCAGACCCAATAAACATCCATACAGCAGTTAAATGCTTTCACTTACCATCCAAGGGAATGCTGCAAACTTTAAACACAGTAACATAACTTACTATTGCTGGTAAGTTCATCCACCCAGCTGGAAGTTAGTTGGTACTTTTCAAAGCTACTATTTTGCTAGGATACTTCATAGATGCTGGTGTATGTGACTTAACAGCCAGAGTGGTATTCAGAAGGACATGCAGATTTTCAGCTTCCACAGAATTTGAATTGTTTGTTTTAGGCAGAGTTTATAAAATAGAAAGCTGTTTGTCATATTGCAGTCAATGCTATTTATTCAAGAAGTCTGGGTTCCCTTGGATAACACAAGTTACAACTTTGAACAAAGACAAACACTGAAAGAAGCCAAAGTCTGATGGTCATTCCAAGAATTCTGAGAATTAAGATATGCCCTTTGGCCTCTATAATCCTTCAACCTTAGATTCTACACAATTTCAAAAATCTATGGAGTATGTGACTTTTTTCTGATGTGATATTAAATTGAGGGCCCAACTATGCTCTCAACTGAATGCAAACTATCCATTGCAGTAATCAAAAATCACTGAGTTCCTCCCTTATCCCAGTAAAAATTTATCCCTCAACCATCACCACTAAAACTGATCACTTAGTCATTGATCCCATTGCTGTTTGTGGGATCTTGCAGTACACAAGCTTCTGCATTTGTATACATTACAACATTAATACTTTATTGGCTAGGAACTGCTTGGGTGTGAAAGGCATTATATAAGTTTAAATTTATTTTTCTTTCTTTTTATATTTCTTATGCAATTGTGTGAAAAAAGCAATGGTACTGAGAAGCCAGCAAATCTCTACCCAGAGGTAAAGGCTACATCTGTGCCTGAGATGTAGGAGCTTACATGACTTTTGATAAACTGTAACTTAAACTTCAAACGTGTGGTACATGCCATTGAATATTACAGCTGTCTGATTACATCAACAACATACAGCAACTTTGAGCTGTACTGCAGTGAACTTGACACTGTGAGGCAATCAGAAAAGAATATTCCTGGGGCACTGATAAAGAACATTGTATATTTTATTCATCAGTGCCATAAAAAAATGAATTAGCACACATTTCACTGAATGGGAGTTACGGTTATTTAGTGCTGCTTTAACAGTCTGTACAGTTGTTTTATGAACAGGTCACTAAGGAAAATGGGAGACATATTAGAGACACCAAGACTGAACAGCATTTATGAATGCTTAGATGCTATGCAAATTAGCTACAACTTTGGGAACCTGAAAAATTACATCCAACAATGGCATGTGTACAAAGGAGTTCCTCTCCAGGCAGAGGTAAATGTGCAATTCTAGAGTTTTGTTGAAAAATCGCAACAGGACCTTGAACAGGGCAATATTTAGGGACTGAAGAACAAGCAACAGATTAACATCTAGACCTTCTATGATCTGACTGGGGTATCTGTGTTGTGCAAGGCAGCATCATGTTTATGACAAACTGCTTTATTTCGTGTGACTGTGGTGCTCTTCATATAACACAGGTTAACTGACCTCAAAACTGTTGTTTGTGGGAGCTTGCTGTGCACAAAATTGTATTTGCCTACAAGCATTTTTGGCTATATTTTAAAATGTTATTCATTGGTTGCAAAGCATATTGGGTCATCCTGAAGATATGAAAGGTGCTACATAAATACAAATTATTTCTGTACATTTAATGTGCCCCACATAACATTGATTGGAACAGTCTTATCTGTTCAGAAGAAATAAGATATGCATGACTGCACATGGGTAAATCATTCTGTTTGACATAATGGTGCATAATTTTCTGTCAAAATAACAGAGAGGGTAATAGTGCTCACTGTTTACATTACTTCAGGCAAGGGCAGATATGGAATTAAATGCAGATATCCAAAAGGTACTGTCTGAAATATGTCGATCCACTTTTTGCAAAAATGCTTTCTGATTCATCATTAAATTGCATTGAATGGTGTGAAATGGTAGAAACATATTAAACTCAGAGAAAGTTAAGTCTTGTCAATTCCAGTTTTAGCACCCTTTTAATGATAAGATAAATTTTAATTCCTGTCAGGCAACCTCTCCAGAACAGAACATAATAATTATTAAGGTGTGGACTCTCATTCCCTCAGGTTTAAATTGCTGTTGGAGATTTTTAAAACATAATTTTTAATTTTTTTCTCACTTTTCCTTTGTTTCTTTTTCCTGGCTCATAATCCAATTTTTTTTCTCTCTCTCTTTATTTCTCCTTCTGTACCTGATATGATATTAAATTCACCCCTCTAATCTATACTTCTTCTTCAGTCCTGGCGCTGTTAATTTCACAATCCTTCAATCTGGTCAGTTAAGGAGATACATTGTGGAAAGTCCCAAATGCCTGGCTTTCCTTGTTGCAAAACTATCAGCTTGCACTTTCTACAGTTTTCCACATAAATATTTAAATCCTAAACATAAGGACAAGTCTAACTGATGGCAGATACCATTAGATACCTTGCTACAGCAAATTGTATTTAATTGTGTTTTTATTGATGACCAAGAGCGATGTGAGTGGGCAAGAACATGGCAGATGGGATATACTGTGGAAAATATGAAGCTACCCACTTTGGTAGGAAAACCAGAAATGCAGAGTGTTCCTTAAATGGTGAGAGATTGGGAAGTATTGATGTCCAAAGGGACTTGAATGTCTTTTCCACCAGTCACTGAAAGCAAACATGCAGGTGCAGCAAGCAATTAGAAAGACAACTGTTATGTTAGCCTTTATTGCAAAAGGATTTGAATGCAGGAATAAAGAAGCATTGCTGCAGTTTTATAGAGCTTTGGTGAGACCACATCTGGAGTATTATATGCAGTTTTAGTTTTCTTACCTAAGGAAGGATATACTTGCCACAGAGGGAGCGCAAGGTTCACCAGACTGATTCCTGGGATGGCGGATTGTCCTATGAGGAGAGATTGAGGAAACTGGGCCTGTAGCTCTAGTGTTTAGAAGGATGAGAGGTGATCTCACTAAAACATATAAAATTCTTACAGGGCTCAACAGGGTAGATGTAGGAAGGATGTTTTCCCTGGCTGGGGTTTATAGAACAAGGGGACACAGTCTTAGAATAAGAGGTTAGGATTGAGATGAGGAATTTCTTCCTTCAAACGTTGGAGAATCTTTAGAATTCTCTACTCCAGAGGGCTGTGGATGCTCAGTTGTTGAGCTTGTTCAAGGCAGAGATGGATAAATTCCTAGTTATTAAAGATATCAAGGGATTATGGGGATAGGGCGGGAAAATGGCATGAGGCAGAAGATCAGCCATGATCTAATTGAGTGGCTCTAAGGGCTGGATGACATATTCCTGCCCCTGTTTCCTATGTTCCTATGTAAATGTTTATAGTATACATTTATAATGTTCATCAATTAAAAATTGTGGCTGAAGATTTTACTGTGTGATTGTACTCAAACTGACACATATTTGTGGAAGAGATCCAAAGTCAGCAACCTGGATTTCTCTTTGAAAGTATCACTTTTAATATAGGTAGCACTGTGAAAATGGCTAACCTCATCAATAAACTCAAGTAATTGTTTCCTTATCATTCAGAACAGTTGCATTGGGGTACCCATAGTAACCATAAACGAAAGTAAAATGCTGACGTGTCTCCTAACCATCCAAAATGGATCTGTAGCCTCCATTAATATCAGATGTCAATGATTGTGTACTGTGCTGACTCTACAGCAATATAAGCATTAATTACTGCAAAAATAGCATAGCTGCTCTATAGTACTTAGATTGTTTGGCTTTATTTATGTATGAAAAATTTCATTGGTTCAGTATCTGAATTTAAGATTGGAGCAATTGCAAAGAAAGCTCTGTTCTCCCTTTTTAAGATGTTTTGCTACTGGGCATTTTTGCACTTTTATCTTCAGCACAAAGCAAAGCCCTAGGCATAATTCCAATGGTCATAATATGCTATACACATTAAACAATGACTGCAGATTGTCAAGACAGGACCAGCCAAATAGGTTAAACATAGACAATTACTCAATGTCAATCTGTATATCCTGTAATGCTGAAGTTGGTCTGGTGCCAGTCTGTAATGAGGCCTGTACATGCAATAGTATAGAAACAGACATGGTACCAGTCTGTAATGAGGCATATATATCCTGTAATACAGAAGCTGATCCAGTGTTAGTTTATATTCAGGCTCATTTGTAAAGTGATGAATTCACAACATGTGCTAATTGGCCCAAAACATCTGACGCCATTAAACCAGTGATTACAATGCCAGAGTACATTATTGATGTCATGGTAACAATACATCAGTGACATTATTACCTGGAGACACCCTACTATGAGCTTTAATTTAAAGTTTAAGATATTCTTATTAATGGGGTCTTGTGATGCATTGAATTGGAATTCTCTATGAAACTTTTCTATATCAGTAGGGCTGAGTAGATCTTGTTGAAAAGATTCTGTCTTATAATGGATTTATTTCTCATTGATAAGATTGTAACATGCAAGACTGGTTTACTCATAGACCACCTTGTTTGTCATTTTTGCTTTTGGATAAATACAATATCAAAATATGGATTTTTGTCCTTTCTGAATGTATTAAAACATTCTACTTTAATAGTATTTGGAAAGAAGAAAATTCGATGCCAGCCAATGTGATCTGACTTTTGACCAGCATGCATTCTCCATTTCATCATTTCATTTGACAGTACTTAACAAGTGTCCAATCAGCAAGCTAACATCCTTTCTGAATATGATACTTGCCATTTAAAGGATTTATTAAACATTAAAAGCCCTTTATTTGATGGAAATGGGTTTAGCTGCAGATGGGAAATGTGGCTAAACACATGTAACTCTTCATTGAATCAGCTATTAAAACACAATGGATTGTATGAAGAGGAGGGTTCATCTGATCATAACAGCATAGGAAAACAGGTTGAAGATCTGAAAAAGGCTGAAGATCCAGTTTCTTTAAGATAAGGGAAAACCTTCCAAGACCCAAACCATCTTCCATGTCCAGAATGACTCAAGTTGGTCTCAGTAGATTGTGGATCATCATGTACCTGTTCAGATGTTAGTCTTACTCTCTTGTTAGCTCTAAGTTATTTGGACAAAACTGCCCAGCAGATTCTAGACTCAATCCCTTGTCCAGGCTGACTTTGCTGTTTGTGGCACGCTCTGTGCAAATTGGCTGTCACACTTCCTTTCATTACAACATAATTCAAAGGTACTTTATTCACAGTGAAGCACTTTGGAACATCATGAAGGGTGCAATATAAATGCATGTTCTTTCTATTGTTTACAAATTAGCAGCAATACTCTTTACCTGGCTTTATGGGGCTAACAGTGATACATTGAGCACTAAAATGAGCCATCCAAATATCATAATGCAAGGCAAGCTCATTTAAATATGTTAATTGCCCTCAAAATACATAACAAATGATGTTCTGTGAGAACCACAGAGAGTGGGGCTGGTATGTTGCATGCCAGAAGGCATTAAAGGGCTACATTGAAGTACCTTGATGGATGCCTCCATTGAAGGCCACAAAAACTAAAGCAATAATGAAAGGTGGCCCTATATGAGGGAAAAGCCCAATGATCAGCAGGATTCCTCTTTTTCAGTCTTCATCAGAAATGTCCTTTCTAAATCAGTGGTTAGCAGCACTTGTACTCTGGTTGAAGAGAGGTTTGAGAAATTAGGGCCTAGATGGTTTAAGGCATGACTGCTCATGGTGGAATGAGAGTTATTGGGAGGTTTATGGCTGGTGGAAGCTAGAGATGGGGAGGGATGAGGCTATGGAGAGCTTTGAACATGACAATATAGCACAGCACATGGAAGCAACTCATGCACTTAGGCTGCATTAAGGGAAGATCGCCACTCCCTTACCAACGAATCTAAATATATTATTGAGCCTGTGCACAAAGCTTCCATGTGCTGTGCTATATCGCCAAGGCCTCACCTTCCCCTATTCCTGAACTCCACCAGCCCTAAACATTCCAATAACTCTGGTTCCACCATGAGGAGTTATGCCTTAAACCATTTGGTGCTAAGCTCTGGAATTTCCTCCCCAAACCTCCCTGTGTCTCCAAATTCCTCTATCTCTTTTTAATGCTCCTTAAAATCTCTTCGAACAAGTGTTTGGTCATCTTTTCTTCCTTTGGTTCGGTGTCAAATATAGGTGGATTAAACTCCTGTGAGGCGCATTGGTTCATTTTCCTACATTAAAGGTGCTGTATAAGTGCAAGTTACTGTTCTTGATTGTTAAGTTTAGAAATAAAGCTTGAAGAAATTCAGGACTATGCTTAGGGATAGCATTCCAGCTTCATAAATTGTTCAGTAGGCCTCCTGGAAACTTGCAACATGGAAACTGTATTGTCCAGTAATTTCCTGGGAGGCTCTCCCACTCCACAGAAATAACTTTGCCGGAAGTGGAGCAGCAGCTCTGTTCATAGCAAGGTTACAGCAGCAGCAGCTTAAAGGAAATACTTGACTGTTGCTTTTCACCGAAAATGGAATCTAAACAGGATTTGAATGGATTCCTCATACCTTTGTGTTGATTCCTTATGTGTCTTAGCCATAGAGATCAGGAAAGTCCCAGATTTGATACTATATTCATTTATCTGATCGCAGCTGAAGCTGCGGTAAGCACACATAAGTTGACCCCAGTCACCTAATTGCTATAGAGTAATTCCTGATGGAAGCATGTGTTTGTGTGGACGATACTGAGGCAGCCCATGCCCAAATGCAGCAAGATCTGGACAATATCCAGGCTTGGACTGACAAGTGGCAAGTAACATTTGCTCCACACAAGTATCAGGCATTGACCATCTCCAAAAGAGGGAATCAAACCATTGTCCCTTGATGTTCAATACCATTACCATCGTTGAGTTCCCTGCTCTTAACATCCTGGGGGTTACCATTGACCAGAAACTGAACTGGACCAACCATATAAATACTGTGACTACAAGAGAAGGTCAGAGGCTAGGAATCCTGTGGTGAGTAACTCACCTCCTGACTCCCCAAAGCCTGGCCCCCATCTACAAGGCACAAGTCAAGAGTATGATGGAATACTCTCCACTTGTCTGGATGAGTGCAGCTCCCACAACACTCAAGAAGCTTGACACCATCCAGGAAAAAGCAGCCTGCTTGACTGGTACCCCATCCGTACCATTTACAAGATGCAGGGCAGGGACTCACCAGGGCTCCTTAGACAACACTTTCCAAACCCACGACCACTACCATCTAGAAGGACAACAGACACATGGGAGCCCCACCCCTCAGAAGTTCCCCTCCAAGCCACATTCCACCCTGACTTGGAAATATATACCTGTTCCTTTACTGTCACTGGATCAAAATCCTGGAACTGTCTCCCTAACAGTACTGTGGGCATATCTACACTACATGGGCTAGTGGTTCAAGAAGGCAGCTCACCACCACTTTCTCAAGGTCAACTAGGGATGGGCAATAAATACTGGTCTAGCCACCGATGCCCACGTTCCATAAGTGAATTAAAGAAAAAGAGAATAAGGCAAATCTTAACTGATGACAACCGTTATGCTGAATCGTTTTCCAGCATGTGCAGTGAAGTTTCATACATGAATGATCTGTTTGGCATGAGGTCAACTGGCTGGATGGGAACTGAAGACCACCAAAATTTGTTTCAAGAAAAAAGGTACAAGAGAAAATTGGTGGAGAAACCTTGGATAGGAAAGGGTATTAGCTTGCAATGAATTTGCAATTTCCTGCTTTGGGTAAAATTCGATAAATCAGCTTTGGTTGATTCAATCTTGAGGGAGTTGACACAGGAGTGCACCAATGAGGTATGTGTGATCAGGCTGATTATTTGGGGCAGACAGCAATTCATATGGCAACCTGCAATTGGGCATATGGCATCTCAGGCAAGGCAGGCACTAGACACTAGATTGGTGTCTACCATTAGGATGCTAATTAAAAGGCCTCCCCATCCCCATGATTCTTGGAGGAGGTTCTAAGTGGGTGCATCTGGCACTTATCCTGCCATGGGCCCTCTTGTGAAAAACAGGCCTTAAGCCAAAATGGAATTGGATGTATCTTAAAGAAGAAAAAACTGTGGGGCTATGGGAAAGGGCAGTGAAGTGGAACTAACAGAGCCACTCTTCAAAAGAGATGCTGCAGACTAGCTGGGCTGAATGGCCTCCTTCTGTGCTGCATTATTCTATGATTATATTCTATTGTTCTAATATTCAAAAATAACAAGTTTCTATCTGAGATTAAGCTATTCTTTTATAAATAACCATACATATATAGTCATTTTCTTTCTTATAATTGTTTTTGATCGATGAGAGCTAGTTAGTCAACCTTACCTTTGTCTGAAAATCCCAATCAATTTGATTCTCTTCTATCAACTCTCTTATTGAATAAATCGCCTATATACTCATTCACCAACTGGTATTGTTTTCTTCATTGATACTTGGATTCAATAATTAACTCTCATACATTCAATTCAACAAATCACATAGTTTGTATTTTTTTCAAAGGTAATTTGGTTCCTCCCCTGAAGACTACAGTGTCAGCCAACTTCACTACATACTTATTGAACTCAGATGAGACATTTTTGTTTCATTGCCACTGGGTTTAAACTCCTCTTACATATGTTGATTGGGTTTAAAGGGACAGCTGCTGACCCAAACTCAGACAAATACAAATACAACATTGGTGGCAAGCTAGATGATGTGTTGCTTTTAAAAGGGCACTCCATGTGGGATGCCTAACTGCAGCTTGGGGGGAATGTAGATCTAAGAGGAAGCAGCTGTTGTGTGGAGGAAAATGAGGAGGTTTGGTCATGAAGCCAAATACCTGAGTCACTCAAGTGCTAGAGGAATCAGAGGCTTCTGAGTAGAAAGAGGAAGAAAAAGCAATCAGTGGTAACAGGAATACTCTATAGTAAAAAAAACTGAAATCAGACACAGTGGATTATTCTGAAGGAACCCATAAAGGAAATCCTCAGAATAATGTTGAATCAAAAGAGTGGAGTTAAGGAATTTGAAAGAAAAGATAACTTAAAAATTGGTAAAAGCAAAATACTGTGGATGCTGGAAATCTCAAACAAAAACAAAAATTGCTGCAAAAACTCAGTAGGTCTGACAGCATCTGTGGAGAGGAAGACAGAGTTAATATTTCGAGTCCGTATGACTCTTCACCAGAACTAAAGAGGAATAAAGATGTGGTGAAATATAAGCTGTTTAAGGGGATGGGACAGGTGGAGCTGGTTAGAGGGCCAGTGATAGGTGGAGGCAAAGGAAAGATTGCCAAAGATGTCATAAACAAAAGGACAAAGCGGTGTTGACGGTAATGATATTAGCTAAAGGATGTGCTAATGGTGACATTAAGGGTAGAAAGCAGGATGAGCAAGTGGCAGATGGTCCGAGTGGGATGGGAGAAGGGATCGAAATGGGCTAAAAGGTGGAGTTAAAACAATGGATGGAAATAAATTTTAAAAATAATAATAGAAATAGGTGGGAAAAGAAAAATATACATATAAAAAAATATAATAATTATTAGAAAAAAGGGGATCAAAAAGGGGGGTATTTTTTTAGATGCATTCATGGGATGTGGGCATCATTGGCTGGGCTAGCATTTACTTCCCATCCCTAGTTGCCCGTGAGAAGGAGGTGGTAAGCTGCCATCTCAAACCGCTGCAGTCCATGTGGTGTAGGTACATCCATAATGCTGTTAGGGAGGGAGTTCCAGGATTTTGACCAAGTGACAGTAAAGGTACACCGTTATATTTCCAAGTCGGGTTGGTGAGTGGCTTGGAGAGAAACTTCCAGGTGGTGATGATCCCATGTGCCTGCTTCCCTTGTCCTTCTAAATGGTAATGGTGCTGCCTAAGGAGGCTCGGTGAGCTCTTGTAGTGCATCTTGGAGATGGTACACACTGCTGCACTTTGCATCAGTGTTGCAGGGAGTGAATCTTTGTGGGTGGGGTGGCAATCAAGCGGGCTGCTCTGTCCTGGATGGTGTCAAACTTGTTGGAGCTGCACTCATCCAGGTAAGTGGAGCTTATTCCATCACACTCCTCATCAACAGGAAGGGCTTCCACTCCATAAGCATGCAGAAAGAGTGTGACCTGCAAGTCTGTGCAAGGTACCCAGGTAGCTTCCACGACGCCTACATCCTCAGACACTCCCAGGTGCCAGCGCTCTTCAGTGCTCCGGCTCAGCTGGGTGATAAGGGCTATCCCCTCAGAAGGTGGCTCATGAAGTCACTCTGCCATCCAAGAACAGAAGCTGAGCATCGGTACAATAGGAGCCATGGCACCACAAGGGCTGTGGTGGAGAGAACCATCGGTCTTCTCAAAATGCGCTTCTGTTGCCTGGACCGCTCAGGGGGTGCACTCCAGTACCCCACAGATTGCGTCTCTGTGATAGTGGTAGTATGCTGCGTTCTGCACAATCTTGCACTGGAAAGGTGGGATGCAGTTGACGATGAAGACCTTGACGCACTGGATGAGGCTGCACATGATGAATCCAGTTGTGGCTCAGAGGATGAGGAAGCACAGGGCGATGATGAGGGTCAGCACGCCGACCCGCCAGTACACCAAGGAGGCAGGGACACCCGGGACAGTTTAATCCAATGAACCTTCGGCTAGCTGCACACACATGGATCAGGAGGACCAGCATAGCCTGGCACTTCCACACGTGGCATTTAGGTGCAGTAATCTTCCACCTTATCAGCTGCAACTAAGGGCTTAGTACAGAAACATCAATGTCCACTCAAACACTCATGAGATGTCTGTGAAACATACAAATGCAACACAAAGGAAACACCCTCAGCCATGGTCGGAAAAGTGGACTTTATTACATCCAACATATAACAGAAATGTCTCTATTGCAAACATAAGTATATTTTTCCCTATTCTAAGGCCAACACAAAATCACCAGTGACATACCCATTGAATGCTTAACGTGGCTTATGCTTTCGGTTGCGGGTGCTACATCTAGGTGCCGCCCCATCGCTCAGAGTAGCTTGTGAGACAGCCTGCTGACTCTGCTGTCCTGTTGGCCTCGATGACCTTGGCGGCCGTCCTCTGGCCCGTGGAGCCTGTGATGGCCCCGCCTGGGAGTGAGTGGCCAGTTCCAGAACTGGCACCTCCCCAGTTGTCGCATCCTCAACAGAAGCAACGTTGACTGGAAGATGGACGGAGGAGCTGTTGCCCTCATCCGGAGCTCCCTGAGAGGAGATTGCAGCAATGACAGGCAGCTGCTGCGCAGACATGAGGTCACATTGGACCTCCGTGCTCACCGCAGATGCATGGGAACCGAGCGCCGATGCTTATTGCCCACAACATCTCCCACATTGGGAATGATCACCCGTGGCCAGTACTGCTGTGAGGGCTTGCAGGTCAGAGCGTAACCCAATCAGAAGATTCTCCATCCGATCGAACCGCCTCTCCATGAGAGTCGCCAATCTCTCGGTGGAGGAAGCCTGAAGCTCTGCCTTGAGGTTCATGCCTTCACTGACACTCTGCCTGGACTCCTCCATCGCAGAGACCAACTGAAGCATACCCTCATCCAACCTTGCCAGATGCAAATGCAATTCCTGCTGCTTGATCTGCAGCTGCTGCATTGGTAACAACACCAGAAGCATGTCATCACTGCCGGACTCAGCACGTGCCTCGTCCCCTGCAGCCCTCCAGTGAAGTGCCCTCTCCACTGTGACCCGGGATACTAGCCACGGTAAATTTTCCACTAAGGTGTTTGTGTCTGCGCTGGTGCCTGGCTGGCTGAAACGATCTGCCGAAAGTTGGCTGGCAGGTGTGGAGGGGGGGCTGCGGTGTCGTTGGGAGTGGCCATGCGATGGTGATGCTGAAAGTAACAACAAGGACAGTGCATCAGTTAGTGTTCAGTCAGTAACACCGTTCATCCCTTCCTCCCCAGCCTCATAAATCGCTCACCCTTCAAGACCCTAAGGAGACGAACATTGGTGGGGTAGGAAAGAGTCAAGAAGAGGCCCAAACATTGGACAGGCTGGTCACATGGCCTCAGGAGTGGCATTGGAGTGGGGAGAGTGCAGAGGTACCTGACCTGGATGCATGCTGACCTGGACAGTTGCAGTGCTGAGGAAATATCGCAAACTGGCGATATTTGCTGTGGAGCACAGGAGATTGACAGGTCGCATTATTGAGGAGGGGCATAGACCGGGTGGGCAAAAGACAACATTTCCCCTTGGCACAGGGATGACTAACATGGTGGCATTTATTTAAGTTGAATGCCATGAGGTTCACAGCTGAGGTGCTGAGGACCTTTTGGACAGAGCAATGTGGGACGCACTGGCTGAAAGGGTGCTGGAGGTCCCAAGCCCCCGAAGATGCAATAAGTCTTTGGCTGTGCAGCAACAATGCCATGGCATGTTAGGCCATGGGGATAGTGCTCACAAATAGGATAAGGTGACTTTGGAAGGTGGTGGAGACTCGCATCCTCAAGGGGCCGAGGGACCTTTGTGTATGACCCACATGTCAGAGTGTATCAGTTTGTGAATGAGCAGTGTTGCAGCATTAACGATTACAGCAGCCATCAGTGGTTTGGATGGCGGGCAGACAGAGTGGATGGGACTGTGGATCTCAAACACCTGGCCGCTAGACTCCAGCCTTGCTGCCACCTGCCGCCCTGGCCGCCTGCCTCTTCCCCAGCTCTATGGCCTGCTCCTCAAACATTGTGAGGTGCTACAGCAAGGCGTGCCCACCTCCAGTCCTCTGGTCCTCCCGCTGATTGTTTTCAGTTTTTGCCTGCAGAACAGAGAAGAGGATTTATTGGGGCTGATCGCTCATGTACTCTGCACGCGCATGCCACACCCCGACCACAGTGGCCCATCTGAGGCCTCCAGCGGCTCCTGTCCACATTACTGGTGATCAGTCCCCAGAAGATAGTACAGCTGGTCTCAACCCCTCCCCCAACGGCCACCTTGGACACATTCGGCATTCATCACTTTGAGTAGCACACAGGTCTTAGTGCCCATGGCAAGGAGGCGCAACTAGGTGCGGCGCTGATGCCAGCAGATGGCACTTGGCCATGACACCTTGAGGCTCCCCTCCCACCATCTCATCACCATCAATAAGACATGTGTTGGAGTTCTGAGTATGTGTCTAGTGGCCTCCCCTGCACGTTGCCCCCAGACTACTCAAATGTGACAAACACCAACATATGCTGCGGGGAGAACCCATCTTTTCCTCAACTACTAAGGCTGATGTAAGCATGGTCACTATTTGTTTGCCCACCCAGCGTGCGCCAAATGCCCAATGCAGCAACTATAGCAAGACGTGGGGGTGGGGGGTCAAAGGCTAAGGCTACCTTCTGTGTCAAACGGCCAAGGCCAACATGGTACTCACCCTTCCAAAGTGCAGCAAATCATTGACTCTCTTGCAGCACTGGGTGCCTGTGCGCCGCACATCATCATGAGCGCTTACAGTGTCACCAACCTCCTCCCATACCTGCTTGGTGACGTGGGGGGCCCTCCTCCTCCCATCATCCAGATACAATATATCCCGACCTCTTGGAGGAGGACAGCAAGGCATGCATCGGAGAATCGAGGGGCACACTGGCCTCTCCTGCAGCCTGCCCCCCTCCTCCTGCTCATGCTCCTGTCCTGTGACAGCTGCCTCTCTCTCTCCCCGAGTGGCCATGGTGCACTGCCTCAAGCAGGCTGCCTGGCCACTCTTTATACAGGCTGCCAGTTCCCCATTGGAACCGGCGGTCTGAGCACGCCCACCTCCGCGACTATTTTCCCATTCTCCACAGGAGTCGCTAACCCGCTGGGCAGGCCTTAATTGGCCCGTCTGCGGAAAATAACAGGTGGCCCGTTTCGGCGGCAGCAATCGGCTGCCCATCCGCCGCTGAGTCAGTTGGGCCCACCCGCCCATCAAGGGCAAAATTCTGGCCATTGAGTTCAATAACTTCAGACCATAAACTCTTTCCTCTATCTTCACCCCCTTTTTAATCCCTTTTTACATTTTTTTCATTATTTACTTATTTTCATTTTTATTCATTAATTAATTGTTTCATCCCTTTTTTAAATTCCCACTTTTTATCCCTTTTTTATCCTTTTCCCCAACCACTGACCCCCACCACCACACCCCCCTCACCCCCCTTTAAGGGCCATCTGTCACTTGTTCTATTTTGTTCTTTCAGAACACTGACCCTTGTTCTGCTATTAACCCATTCTGCTTTCTTACCTTTATGCCGCTATTAGCACCTTCTTTAGTCTTCACCACTACCATTAATACTCCATTCGTCTTGTGTCTATGTATCTTGGTCAATCTCTCCTTAGCCCCCACCTATCGCTGACCTTCTATCCTGCTTTACCTGCTCCACCCTTCTTAACAGTATAAATTTTCACATTTCTACTTCTCTATAGGTCTGAAGAAGAGTCATACAGGCTTGAAACATTAACCCTGTTTCCCACTCCACAGATACTGTCAGACCTGCTGAGTTTTTCCAGCATTTTCTGTTTTTATTTCATATTTCTGGCATCTGCGATATTTTGCTTTTATGTTAAAGTTGATTACTTATTTCTTACAGTAGGCCTGCTGCGAATGTTCTCTTTAAGTGAATTTTCAAGAGAAAATTATTTCCAATAATTTAACAAATGAAGTAATGCCAATTCTGTAAAATATTTAAAATCAGTAATGCGGATAACATTGTTTGACATTATATCCTACACCTGCTATAAATGTGTTGTCTCATGATAGTTCATCAGATGTGTTGCACTTCAAAGCAAATTCAATTTAAGCTAGAGGTGCAAAAAATATATACTTTTATAATTCTGCATAATTTTAAATCATTGTTCCTACAGGCAGTCCTGAATTTGACAGTGGAGTTATAAGCTACTTGCAGTGGCAGTAATGGCCCAGTGTTTGTGGTCAGTAGTGAATCAAGGGCACTCACCACTGACCTCAAAGTAAGTCTCACTGAGAGATTTAGTGATCTCTTTGGTGATAAGTTCACTGCTATGTTGCTGTGATGATTGTGGCATTCTTTACTGGACATTCACCGTGTAGAGTAGCAGTGATGCCATCAGGCTATCCAAGCAGCCAATCATGTTAAAGGATTTTCACAGACCACCTCCACCCCCCTCATCCCCAACACCTTGAAACTAAAAGCACTAAAATAAAATCACTTTAATTTTTTTTTACAGAAAGCAAATGAAAGATTGGGGCATACACATGGAGTGACGGTGAAAGCTGAAGTATTCTGAAAAATAGTCTTTTAAATAGTTAACAATTTAATTTATCATTTAACAGCACTCTGCAGATATAAAATTATTTTTTTCCAGGCTTGTTCTGTTGTTTGTCAAATTTTATGAATTGCATTGCCATTCAAAACTCAGTTACACCTGATTGAACAAGATGTAACTTTTTATGGGGTTTCAATCATGATGACAGAGTGAGAAAGTTGAAGTTTTTTCAATGATTACTGACATAGGTTTGGGGGGACATAGCATTCTGTGATGGAGCACAGAGTGACAGCCTGCAGATTCAGAATTTTTGTGCTAATTTGTGCGTGTGCGACATCTTGAAATTGCATAAAAGCAAAATGCTGCGTTTGCTGGAAATCTGAAATAAAGACAGAAAGTGCTGGAAATACTCAGCAGGCCTGGCAGCATCTGTGGAGAGAGAAACAGGGATAACGTTTGGAAAGGAGAGTCTTCTGAAGGCTCATACCCGACTCAAAACGTTAACTCTGTTTCTTTTCACAGATGCTGCCAGCCCTATTGAGTGTTTCAAGCACTTTGTTTTAATCCTGAATTTACAATCGGTTTCTGAAGGGTAAGTGTGGAATGTGACAGTTCGCCATTAATTGACGCTTCCACCCAGCCAACCATTGTAAAGTCTTGCATTGTCTTTGATGAGACAGATATCAACCAGAAGACAGGCCTGCTAAAGACTGCTGCTGTCAGCACTGGACACTGCAACATGCTTCTGTTTTCCCAACTGCTTATAGGCCAGTGATTAATTTTTCACATTGCTGGTGAAGGTCTGTGACCAGAAAATCAAAATGCACAATTGTGACTTTTAAACAACTGTGTTTGGTGCTTTGCAACCCACCCTGTAATATAAACAGGATAGACTCCAGATCACGCCAGCCCAACACATTCCAAACCATTTCTATTAGAAACAGTTCTGTAAAGTATAAACTCAGGATAAGAGGAGCCCTTTTTTTCAGGCTGGGGAAACACTTCGCCCACAAGCAGCTCAGCATCTGTTTATTCTTCGCCATCCCACTCACAACCACTGATATTAGTAGCAGTCATTTAATCAGACATGAAAGTTGTTGTGTTCCTGTTTCATTGGGCTAAATGAACCTGGTGCTTCCTCTTTCCTTACATGAAAGACACTGATCCCTTCCAAAGTTCTGTGGAATCATCATAGTGTTCGATTTCCGAGCTAACTAAGGCTGGATCCTTAGCGTTTTGTGGTTTGTGTGCTGATCCCTGACTATATTCAGTGGGAGGTTGGAAAAAAATTACCCCAGTGATTCAGTTGGTAATCAAACACCAAAACAGAAAAAAAGACTCAACATTCTATTAGCACTCTGTCTGATCTTACAGGTTGATGACTGTACATTTTATTTCTGAGCTTGTATAAAATTTTGTTCAACAGACTATTCTGGAAGAAAGCTCTATTTGGGAAAATATACCATGCTAAAGTAACTGCAATTTTAAAAAAAGCCCTAGTAGAGCCCAGATCTGCTGCTGATCAAATATAACTTGCATGGCTCAGTAGAATACAGAATGAAAATAACTATATGTATTTATACATCACCTTTAACATAATGAAACACTCCAAAGCACTTCACAGAAGTGTTATAAAACAAAATTTGACATATCCGAGCCACATACTGCAATATTAGGGCAGATGGCTAAATGCCTAGTCAAAGAGGTAGATTTTAAGGAGCATTTTAAAGGAAAAAAGAGAGGCAGAGAGGTTAAATAAGGGAACTCCAGAGCTCGGGCATAGGCAGGTGAAGGCATGGTCACCAGCAGTGGAGTGATTGAAATCAGGGATCGTCAAAAGGCCAGAAGTAGATGAGCACAAATGTTTTGGTTACCTATCCACTTAAACCATTGAGGGAAGATAAAAGAAAAACTTGTGTTCATATGGCGCTTTTTACAATCAATTGATGCCTCAAATTTGTTTTACAGCCAATAAAATACTTTTGAAGTGTAGCTCCTGTTGTGTAGGAAACACAACAGCCAATATGTGTAGTATAAGGGTCTGGCACGTATAGGTTTAATGTGGGACTGAGTACAGTACCGTCCACACAGTGATGTAAGAGAACACATGACCCACACCTAGGGATCAGTGTAGAGTTGGACTGAGCCATGTGCACAAGCAAGCATGGAGACAGCTCCTAGCATGAACTCTTTATCAAAGGTATGTACATAGTTCGTGTAGTTAATAAATGCCTAATTAACCCACTTAAGACTACAAAGGCTTCAATAAGACCCATCAAATAGCATCCAACACCCTACAACAATATGTACACAACATTCTCCCACAAACATCAATATGATGGTGACCAGATCATCTGCATTTGTGATGTTTTTTGAGGAATAAATATTGGCCAGGATACTGGCAGTAACTTCCCTGCTCTTCTTTGAAATAATGTTATGAGATAATTTGCATCCATCCAAGCAGGCAGATGGGGCTTTGTTTAATGTCTCATCCAAAACTTGGCACCTCTGACAGTGCACTCCCTCAGATTTGCATTGGAGGGTTAAGGCTTTTTTTGTGCTCAAGTTCTGGAGTGAGGCTTGAACCTAGAACCTTATGACTCAGAGATGAGTGTTACCAATTGAACCACAGCTGACACTCAAATATAAATATTTTTTAAAATGTCATATTTCTTCTCTTCGCTCAAAACTGCGAATGTTAAAGTACAGCATTGTTACCTTTTGGACCATTTCACATTGATACTATAATTAAAATGTAAAGTGTAAACTGGGTGCTAATGGCCCAATTGAATTTTAAAAAAATGAAAATGAACTTCTTCAGAGAGGTTCTTCTTGATGTCTTTTGCTAAGCTTTTGCGCCTGATTTTATGGCATTCCAGAATACAATTATCCAATTGTATCTTTAAATGCACTAGCTCATTATCAGTGGTGTGTTTTCTTAACATCAGAATTCTTTGTATTCATTTAAGGAGAGCATAGAGTCCATTGAGCCCATGCCAGCTTGCTGCACAGAAAAACAGTCAGTCCCTTTCCTGTGCTCTATCCCTATAGCCCTGCAAGGTTAATGCTTCAAGTGCCTATCCAATTTCCTTTTGAAGTCATTGATCATATTTTGCTTCCACCACCCTCTTAGGCAATGACTTCTAGGTCAGTAGCACTCACTCTATAAAAAACAAGTTCTTCCTCACATGTCTCCTGCATCTCTTGCCTAAACTTAAATTGATGGCCCCCAGCCCTTGTGCAGTCAGCCAATGGATCAGTTTTTCCTTGTCTACTATATCTAAACCTTTTTGTCTTTCATGGGACATGGGCATTGATGGCTAGGCCAACATTTTTATTGCCCTTGAGAAGGTGGTGGTGAGCTGCCTCCTTGAACCGCTGTAGTCCATATGGTATAGGTACACCCACATTCCTGTTAGGAAGGGAGTTCCTTGTTTTTGACCCAGCGACAGTGAAGAAATGGTGATATATTTCCAAGTCAGGATGGAGTGTGGCTTGGGAAGGAACTTCCAGCTGGTGGTGTTCCTATGCATCTGCTCCCCTTGTCCTTCTAAGTGGTAGAGGTCGCGTCTTTGGAAGGTGTTGTCAAAGAAGCATGGGTGAGTTGCTGCAGTGCATCTTGTAGATGGTATACACTGCTGCCACTATGTGTCGATGATGGAGGGGTTGGATGTTGAAGGTGATAGAGTGCCAATCAAGCTGGCTGCTTTGTCCTAGGTGGTGTTAAGCTTCTTGAGTGTTGTTGGAGCTGCACCTCATCCAGGCAAGTGGGGGGTAATCCATCACACTCTTGACTTATGCCTTGTAGGTGGTGGACAGGATTTGGGGAGTCAAGACTGAGCTACTCATCACAGGATTCCCAGCCTCTGACCTGCTCTTGTAACCATAGTATTTATACGCTGATCCAGTTCAATTTCTGGTCAATGGTAGCCCCCAGGATGTTGATAGTGGAGGATTTAGTGATAATAATGCCATTGAATATCAAGGGGAGATGGTTGGATTCTCCCTTTTTGGAGATGTTCATTGCCTGACACTTGTGTGGCGTGAATGTTACTTGCCACTTGTCAGCCCAAGCCTGGATATCATCCAGGTCTTGCTGTATTTGGACATGGACTGCTTCAGTATCTGAGGAGTCACGAATAGTGCTGAACATTGTGCATACATCAGTGAACATCCCCACTCCTAACCTTATGATGGAAGGAAGGTCATTGATGAAGCAGCTGCAGATGGTTGGGCCGAGGACACTACCCTGAGGAACTCCTGCAGTGATGTACTAGGACTGAGATGATTGACCTCCAACAATCTTCCTTTGTGCTAGGTATGACTTCAACCAGTGGGGTGATTTCCCCCTGATTCCCATTGACTTCAGTTTTGCTAGGGCTCCTTGATGCCACACTTGGTCAAATGTTGCCTTGATGTCAAGGGCAGTCACTCTCACCTCTGGAATTCAGCTCTTTTGTCCATGTTTGAACTAAGGCTGTAATGAGGTCAGGAGCTGAGTCACCTTGATGGAACCCAAACTGGCCATCAGCGAGCAGGTTATTGTTGAGGAAATGCCACTTGATAACACTGTCGACAACCCTTTCCATCAATTTGCTGATGATTCTGCGTAGACTGATAGTGTGACAGTTGGCAGGTGGGATTTGTCCTGCTTTTTGTTGACAGGACACAACTGGGCAATTTTCCACATTTCTGGGTAGATGCCAGTGTTGTAGCTGTACTGGAACAGCTTGGCTAAGGGTGAAACTAGTTCTGGAGCACAAGTCTTCGGTACTATTACTGGAATGTTGTCAGGGCCCATTACCTTTGCAGTATCCAGTGCCTTCAGCCGTTTCTTGATATCATTTGGAGTGAATTGAATTGGCTGAAGACTGGCATCTGTGATGCTGTGGACCTCAGGAGGAGGCCAAGATGGGTCATCCACTCGGCACTTCTGGCTGAAGATTGCTGCAAATGCTTCAGCCTTGTCTTTTGCACTGATGTGCTGGGCTCCTCCTTCATTGAGGATGGGGATATTTGTGGAGACTCCTCCTCCAGAGAGTTGTTTTCTTGTTCACCACCATTCATGACTGGATGTGGCAGGACTGCAGAGCTTAGGTCTGATCCGTTGATTGTGGGGTCACTTAGCTCTGTTTATCGTATGCTGCTTTCTCTGTTTGCATGCAAGTAGTCCTATGTTGTACCTTCACCAGTTGACACCTCATTTTTAGATATACTAGGTAGTGCTCTTGGCATGCCTTCTTGAACTCTTCATTGAACCAGAGTTGACCCCCTGGTTTGATGGTAATGGTAGACTGGAGATGTGCCAGGCTATGTGGTTGCGGATTGTGGTTGTATTCAATTCTGCTGCTGCAGATGGCCCACAGTGCCTCATGGATGCCCAGTTTTGAGTTGCTAGATCTGTTCAAAATTTATCCCATTTAGTAAGGTGTAGTGCCACACAATATAATGGAGGGTGGAGACTGGACTTCGTCTCCACAAGGACTGTGCAGTGGTCACTCCTACCGATACTGTCATAGACAGATGCATCTGCAACAGGTAGATTGGTGAGGCCGAGGCCAAGTAGGTATTTCCCTCTTGGGTTCTTTCACCATCTACCCAGAACCAGTCTAGCAGCTATGTCCTTTGGGACTCAGTCAGCTGGTCAGTAGTGGTGCTACTGATCTGCTTGATTGGTGATGGATATTGAAGTCCCCCACCCAGTGTACATTCTGTGCCTTAGCCACCCTCAATACTTCCTCCAAATGATGTTCAACATGGAGGAGCACTGAATCACCAGTTGACAAGGGTGGTTGGCGGTATGTGGTAATCAGCAGGAGATTTTCTTGCCAATGTTTGACCTGATGCCATGAGACTTCATAGGGTCCAGAGTCGACATTGAGAACTTCCAGGTCAACTCCCTCTGCCTGTATACCATTGTGCCACCACCTCTGCTGGTGGCGCCTGTAAGGAATGATTCTGAGAGTATGACTATGTCAGGCTCTGGGTTGACTGGTCTGTGGGGCAATTCTCCCAGTTTTGGTACAAGCCCCCAGATGTTATTAAGGAGGACTTTACAGGGTCGATATGGCTGGGTTTGTCTTTGTCATTTCTGGTGCCTACTTCGATGAGGGGTGATCTGTCTGGTTTCATTCCTTTTCGTAGGCTTTGCAGCAGTTTGATACAACTGAATAGCTTGTGGGTCTGCAGCCACCTGGCCACACCAGGATAAGGACAGACTTCCTTCCCTAAAGTGAGCCAGATGGGTTTTTAATGACTATCAACAATGGCTTTATGGTCACTATTACCAAGACTAGCTTTTTAATTCCATATTTATTAACTGAATTTAAATTCCACCAGCTGCCGTGGTGGGATTCGAACTTATATCTCCAGAGCATTAGGCTGGGCCTTTGGATTACTAGTCCAGTGACATTAACACTATACCAGCACCTCCCACATCACCTTCAACGTTATCATTACGCCAGCTGTCACACTTTTGTACAGCTCTATTGCTCCAAGGAGAACAACTCTAGTTTCTCCAACCTAACCTTGTTGCTAAAATCCCCACCCCAGCAATCATTCCGGTAAATCTCCTCTGACCCAGTCAAGGACATTCATTTCCTTTCTAAAGTGTGGCTACCAGAACTGGAAGCAATACTCTATTTGTAGCCTAACCTTTATAAAGATTCAGCATAATTTTCCTGCTTTTGTTCTCCATACCTCTATTTATGATGCTCAATATGTTTTTCTAACCACTCTTTCAATATGTCCTGCCACCTTCACAGATCTATGCACATGCACCCCCAGATCCCTCTCTCCCTGCACGCTCTTTTGAACTGTGCCATTAAGCCTATATTGCTTTTCTGTACCCCTCTGACAAAATGCATCACCTCATACTTCTCTCTAATAAATTCCATCTGTCATTTGCCTGCCTATTCAGCCTACCTTTGCTCCGTTCTTAAACCTTACATCCTTCTGCTCTCTGAAACAAACAGCTTTAAATAGAACCTGCTTACCAATCTCCTCTTGCTTTTATTGGCAATTTTCTTTATACCCACATTTCCTAGCCTTCCTAAAAGTATTAATTCTTGTAAGGGTTCAAGCTTACAGGCATCAGCTATGATCTGGCACCATGTTAATGTGACAATTTTTATTGCTGTACTTTGATACTGAGGGCTGAGTGGAGGTAGCATCACAGTTGAGCCCAATGTTCTTCTCATGCAGTATCCCGATAGAAAAATATTCTAAAGAGTTCATGGTCATGTTACTGGTTTAGTAATCCAGAGGTCTCGACGAATGACCCAGAGACATGAGTCCAAACCCCACTTTGGGAGCTGGAGAATTTAATTTCAGTTTTTTTTTATATTTGTTCATGGGAAGTGAGCATCAATGGTAAGGCCAGCATTTATTGCCCATCCCTAATTGGTCTTGAGAATGTGGTGATGAACTTCACCTTGAATTGCTGCAGCCTCTGTGATGTGACTACACCTACAGTGTTGTTGGACAGGAGACTCTAGGGCTTTGATCCACTGACCATGAAGAAACGGTGGTACATTTCCAAGGCAAAATAGTGTGTGACTTGGAGGGGAGCATGCAAGTGGTGATGTTCCCATGCCCCTCTTGCCTTTGCTACTATAGGCAGCGGAGATTGCAGATTTGGAAGGTTTTGTGAAGAAGTTTTGGTGAGTTTCTGCAGCCCACTCCTGGAGGCACCTCCTTTGAGGAGGAAGAGAGGGCTAGAAGGAGGAGGAGGCTAGGTGTCCCTATTCAGCCTTCAGGGGAGCGACCTGTGGGGGGAGAGGCACAGGCACAGGGGGCACAAGGCCAACAGGAAGTGCAAGGCAGAAGGGGTCGCAAAAGACGCCGCTATCCTGCTGCCAAGGTTTACAGGTGGCGATGTAGCTACTTCAATATGTCTGAGGTGCAGTGCTGAAGGAGGCTGATGCTACTTCCACTCAGCCCTCAGTATCAAAGTACAGCAACAGTGACCTCCATCTGTCAGATGATCGGCCCTGAGATCAGCTCTGACTGTGTGGGTGGGCACCACATGTCAGTGCTCTTGTAAATGGTACACACTGTTGCCACTATTTCCTAGTGGTGGAAGGAATGAATGTTTATGGTGCTGGATGGGGTTCCGATCAAGCGGGCTGCTTTGTCTTGAATGGTATCGAACTTCTTGAATGCCTTTGGAGCTGCACAGCATCCCGGAAAGGGGACAATTTTCCATCACACTCCTGACTTGCTGATGAAGGAAAGAGTTTGAGGAACCAGGAAGTGAGTTACTGACTGCAAAAAACCCAGCCTCTTACTGCTCTTGCAGCAACAGTATTTACAAGGCTTGTCCATTTAAATTTCTGATCAATTATGACCCTCCAGGAAGTTGATGGTGGAGGATTCATAGAATCTTAGATTTGTAGAATGACTACCATACAGAAAGAGGACAATCGACTCTTGGGCCAGAATTTTACCATTAGCGTGCGGGTGCACACCTGACACACTGGAACGTAAAATGACTTGCAATGATGTTGGGCGTGCATCCCAATGTCACCGCGCACCATGGCGATATTTCGTTAGGCATGCCCGCCATTAGTTAACTGGCCAGTTAAGGCCCTTGAGGCACCAATTGTCTGTGATTTTACAGAGCCAGAGCGATTTTCAGGGCATCGCATGGGTGCAACAGGCAATTTTAAAAACCTCATCCACGGGCAGGATAAGAGTGGGCTTGCTAATGCGAGTTGTTATAAGCTAACAACTTTAGCTTATAACTTCCTGCTGCTTGCTTGTGTGAACAGGACAACTTCATTTCGCTTCAGTGCTGCTTTGACAGAAATAAGAGGCTTCAGTTCAAGACTCTGGAGGAGTCATACCACTTGGGGCCTTCCAGCTATCAGACAGCCTTCTCTTACCCTGGGAATGGGATTGTGGTCTCCGCTGGAGGCACCTCCTTTGAGGAGGAAGAGAGGGCCAGAAGGGGGAGGAGGCCAGGTGTCCCTATTCAGCCTTCAGGGGACCAACATGTGGAAGGACAGGTGCAGGCACAAGGGGCGCAGGGACAACAGGAAGTGCAAGGCGGAAGGGGCCACAAAAGATGCCGCTATCCTGCTGCCACAATTCAATCTTTCTTCAACACACCCTCAGGCAGTGCATTTCAGATCCTAACCACTTATTGCGTTTAAAAATAGCTTTTCCTCATGCTGCCTTTGGTTACATACGACAAACAAACTAGGAACAGGAGTAGGCCATTTGGCCCCTTGAGCCTGCTCCACCATTCAATAAGATCATGACTGATCTGATTGTGGCTTCAACTCCACATTCCACCTACCCCTGATAACCTTTGACTCCCTTGTTAGTCAAGGATCTATCTACCTCTGCCTTAAAAATATTGATCCTTCTTCCACTGCTCTCTGGGAAGAGAGTTCCAAAGATTCACGACCGCCTGAGAGAAAATATTCTCCTCATCTACGTCTTCAATGGGAGATCCCTTATTTTGAAACTGTGTCCCCTAGTTCTAGTCTCTTCCACAAGGGGAAACATCCATTCAGCATCCACCCTATCAAGTCCTCTCAGGATATTTTATGTTTCAATAGGATCGCCTCTCATTCTTCTGAACTCCAAAGGATATAGGTCCAGCCTGTCCAACCTCTCCTCGTAAGATAACCCTCCATCCCAGGTATCAGTTGAGTTATTTTGCCCTTCATCTTAAATCGGAAACCTTTGGTTCTCAACCCCTCTGCCGATGAGAATAGTTTTTCCCAGGTGTGTAGTGCTGCTGGAGCACTGCTCTGGCATGTCCTATTTAAAGGCTTTAATATTCACCATTGGATGGTAAACGCCCCTTTGCTGATTGACCATCCGTTATACACCCCGCTTGATTTTCCTTTCCACTGATCTCAGTGGAGTCCATTCCATTAATTGTCTGACTGGGTTTTCAATCTGTAAGGTTGGTGTTGATTTTAACCCTCGCTGCCTCCAATGTTGAAGCTTGTTTCCAAGAGTAACACATGCAGGGGTATTTGGTTCATTGATGGCAACAATCAGAATTGGAGGGAAATCCTCTTGCAATCCACAGGGCTGCATGATATGTGACACAGGCATCTGGCCCGGAGTCCATGTTGAGTGATTTCTACCCGAGTTATTATGTGGGAAACAAGGGCAAGTTTGGCCATGAGTTCCTGGAGTTTGAGTTCAGGCTAGACGGTAAGAGTTGACTGGAATGTCCAGAGCTTGCGGTATGGCTGTGAATCTGGAGCCTGAGGACGTTAAAAGGTCGGGGAGGGAAAGCTAGGCCCAGGGTCCAGGCCTCACGCTGCTGCTGCTGCTGCTGAATGTATTTGAGTCAATGTGCAGCAGCAGCAATAGCAGTAACCTTCCTGTACAGCCCCATGACTATAATTGTTCAACAGGTTTGAGATTCTCTCAGCTGGTTTGAATAAGAGTGGGGGCTGCAGGATGGATGAGCAAACTGACTATGGCACCGTGGTACAGGAAGCCATCCAAGTGAGGGGAGCAAAAAGGAATGTAGTGATAGCGGGTGTAGTGAAGGGGATTGATGCTGTTCTCTGCAGCAAAGAGTGAGAGTCCAAAAAGTTGTGTTGCCTGCCTGGTGCCAGGATTCAGGAAATCTGCTCAGGGCTGGAGAGGAACTTGCAGTGGGAGGGGGAAGATCCAGTTGTCGTGGCCCACGTAGCTATCAATAACATAGGTAAAACTAGGAAAGAGGTTCTGCATAGAGAGTATGAGGAGTTAGGCACTAAGTTAGAAAGCAGAACCTCAAAGGGAATCATCTCTGTGTTATTACCTGAACCACATGCAAATAAGATTAGAGACATGAATGTGTGGTTCAAAGACTGGTGTGGGAAAAGTGGGTTCTGGTTCATGGAGCACTGGCATCAGCATTGGGGCTAGTGGGATCTGTACCCACTGGAACAGTCTACACCTGAACCGTGCTGGGACTGATGCTCTAGTGAATGTCATAACTAGGGAAATAGAGAAGGTTTTAAACTAAACAGTAAGGGCAAGGGATCAAATTTGGGAAGCTGTGGTAAACCAAAGAGTAGAGATGAGACAAGAGAGAAAGATATTAATATGGGAAATGATAAACGGAATTTGACAGGAGGGTATGGAGAGTACAAAACTAAGAGTAAAACAGCAGTCAAAGCCAGAAGTTACAAAAATAATAAAAGGACAAAATTAAAGGCTCTGTATATGAATGCATGTAGCATTTGAAACAAAACAGATGAACTAATAGCATACATAGAAATAAATAAGCACGATCTGATAGTCATTACAGAGACATTGCCGCAGGATGACATAGATTTGGGACCTGAATATTGAAGGGTACATGACTTTTAGGAAGGACAGGAAGCCAGGAGGGGTGGCTCTGTTAATTAGTTATGGTATTAGTGCATTACAAAGGCATGAACTAAGTTCAGGAAACCAGGACTCTGCTCCTGCTGCCTTTTGAGGAAGGAAGATCCAAAGACTCACTACCCTCTGAGATCAAGAAAAGCAATCATCCTACTAATGATTCCTGAGGAACCTCAATATATGTGTTTCTCCAGTCCTTAAAATAATCGTTCATCATTGCTCTCTGTTTCTAGTCAAACAACCAACTTTGTATCCACACTGCCGCTGTCCATTTTATTCCTTGAGCTTTGGCTTTGCTGACAAGCCTGTTATGTAGCACTTTACTTGGACATTTGATACATATACATCAACCACATTACCCTTATCAACCCTCTCTGTTATCTCATCAAAACACTCAAATCCAGTTAGTTAAACACAATCTACCTTTAACAAATCCATGCTGGCTTTCCTAAATTAATCCACACTTGTCCAAGTGACTGTTAATTTTGTGCCTGACTATCATTTTTAAAAGATTTCCCACCACTGAGGTTAAAATAACTGGCCTGTATTTGGTGGGCTAATCTTTACACCCATTTTTAAACAAGGCTGTAACTTTTGCATTTCTCCAGTCCTCCACACAACCCCTGTAAGTAGAGTTGGAAGGTTATAGCCAGAGAGTCTGCAATTTCCACCCTATTTTTCTTAACAACTGATCCGGTCCTGGTGACTTATCAACTTCAAGCACAGCCAACCTTTGTAATACCTCCTCTTAATATCAATTACACCCTCTTTCACTGTGACTTTACCAAGGAAGAAGGCATTGCAAAAAAAAAATAGATGCAAAGTACTGATTTAGTACCTCACCCATGCTTCCTGCTTCCATGCATAAATTATCTTTATGATTCCTAATCGCCTCCACCCCACCTTTCTCTCCTCTTTTATTATTTATATGCCATGGGGACTTTTGGTATCCCACTTATATCAACTGCCTGTCTCTTCTCATACTCTGTGTCTCTCTTATTTCCTTTCTCACTTCCGCTTTGAATTTTCTATATTTAACTTGTCTCTGGCTTGTATAACCATATATACTCATACTCATATACTCATGTAAAAGTCAATCTTGTGTGAAAGCCAGCCCCATGATTTTGGCCTAAAAGGCTTAATTTTTCAGGGACCTCAATAAAAGTTTTTCAGGGATCAGACTATGTGATTATTAATTACTTACTGGTAATTATGATTGTTCATTAATTTCAAGGCATACGCAGGAACCTATAGGTTTTCACTATGCTCATTCTAGCAGCAATCTTCCAGCCAATCAGCAAGTTAAATGTATAATACATGATCTATCATGATGCCTTCAAGAAAGAATAACAAGTATGCAGCTCAATTTAAACTGGAGCAAAAAGTGACAGAGTGTGTTTTTTTTTGTTGGAGATGGTCATTGCCGGGCACTTGTGTGGCACGAATGTTACTTGCCATCTGTCAGCCCAAGTCTGGATATTGTCAAGTCTTGCTGCATTTGAACATGGACTACTTTAGTATCTGAGGAGTTGCGAATGGTGTTGAACATTGTGCAATTATCAGCGAACATCCCCACTTCTGACCTTATGATGGAAGGAAGGTTATTGATGAAGCAACTGAAGATGGTGGGGCCGAGGACACTACCCTGAGGAACTCCTGCAGTGATACCTGGAGCTGAGATGACTGACCTCCAACAACCACAACCATCTTCCTTTGTCCTAGGTATGACTCCAATCAGTGGACAGTTTTCCTCCTGTTTTCCCCTGATTTTCCCCCTGTTACTGAGCATTGGCAAAATGGTCATGTTATCACACATGGAGTCATCCCACTCAATGCCCTCATAGAAGTGAAGAAAGGTAGGATTTCAGAATTCAAGAAATTGGAATGCAAATCAATATTCACTAAAGGCAGAAATATGCGAGCATCCTCACTAGCAACATTGTGCCAATGGGCCATAGGCCTTTCAGCTAGCTGAACCCGCCTGAGCTGCAACTCCTCCGTGAAGGAACCCTCACTGGACACTGACTTCCTGGACTCCAGCAATCACATGAACTGATATCTAAACATGTGGTTCTTTTCTTTTAGGTTATTCACAGTTGTAAAACTCCTCTTTCCTGTTTTCTTATTGTGTGCTTTTGTGTGTGTTTGAAGTTGCAACAATTCCTGGGTTTGAATGTGTGAATGTACAATACTTCTGATTTAACCTGAGAGTTTGCTGCGAGTCATTTAAAAAATTGACCTCACAAACTGAAAGTTTTGGGAATCGCCCTAGCCTATTTCAAAAATTAAAACACTTTTGCTTATGGACAGATGATGAGAAAATGAAAGAGTTCAGTTTTGCCTCTCTCCGCTGTCAGTAACAATGTGAATTCTTTAGTGTTGTTCATTTTTACTCTATTCCATTGATGGAATCTTGTGGTGCAGTGGTAGCATTCCCTCCCTGTAGGCCAGAAATTTCAGGTTCAAGTCCAACACCAGGACTTGTTGGCCATGGTAGGAACATTCATGATGTGGTTCAATAGCTGATAATCAGCCTGAGAATCCTTCCACCACCTCCCCACTATTCCCCAAAGAGGATAAAAGGTGTGAAGTTATGCTCAAAAAAGTTTATTCCATTGTGAGTCTTTTTTGGGCCCAAATCAGGCATGCACGTCAATCCCTCAAAAGAATTCTAGGATATAAGTCAGCCCTGGAACTTTTGGCCCAAAAGATTTGTATCAAAAATTTGACTTTTATACAAGTATATATGGTATCAGCTTGACATCTGTCATGTGTGCTCTTTTTCTGATTTCTCTTACTCTCTATCTTATTCATGATCCAGTGAGCTCTGCCTTTGTTTGCCCTTTTCCCCTCATGAGAATGTCCATTCAATGTATTTGAACTATCTCCTCTTTAAAGGCAGCTCATTGTTCTGTTGTAGATTTACCTGGGCCAGATGCATTTCTCATCCCATTGAAATTGGTCCTTTCCGCAATTAATTATTTCTACTCTGGACTGCTTCTTCTCCTTTTCCATAGCTAACTTAAACCTTTAAGATATGATGATCATTGTTCCCTAAATGACTCCCAGGTGACATTTAATCCTCTTGACCCATTGCTTTACCCAGAACCAGGAACACACTAGTCAAGAAATTCCTCCTGATCACATTTCAGAAATGCTTGCCCCTTTACATTATTACTATCCCTCTTCATATTTGGATAATTGAAGTCCCCAATTATAATTATGCTATAGTTCTTGCACCTCTCTGTAATTCCCTTGTAAATTTGCTCTTCTGTATCTTCCCCACTAGTTGGTGACCTATAGAATACACCAGTTGTGTAAGGGTTCCTATGTTACGAACATATGAATTAGGAGCAGGAGTAGGCCATGTGGCCCTTCGAGCCTGCCCCACCATTCAAGGAGATCATGGCTGATCAGATTGTGACCTCAACTCAACATTCCCGCCAACCCCCAGTAATGTTTCACCCCTTACTTATCAAGAATCTATCTACCCCTGTCTCAAAAGCATTCAAAGACTCTGCTTTTGCCACCTTTTGAGGAAGAGAGTTCCAGAGATTCTCAACCCTCTGAGAGAAAAAATGTCTCCTTATCTTTGTCCTAAATGGGCAGCCCCTTATTTTTAAACAGTGGCCCCTAGTACTAGATTCTCCCACATGCATTGGAGGTGGTTCAAAGGAGGTTTACTAGCTTGATACCTGAAATGAGGAAAGGTTGGACAGACTGGAGTTTAGAAGAGTGAGGGGTGATTTGATTGAAGTACACAAGGTCCTGAATGGCCTTGACAAGGTGGATGTTGAAAGGATGTTTCCTCTTGTTGGTGAATCCAGAGCTAGGGAGCACTGTTTTAAAATTAGGGGTCACCCTCTTAGACAGGGATGAGGAGAATTTTTTTCCTCTCAGAGGGTTGTGCGACTTTGGAGCTCTCTGCCTCAGACGGTGGTGGAAGCGGGGTCATTGAATATTTTTAAGGCAGAGGTAGATACATTCTTGTTAAGCAAGGGAATCCAAGGTAATCGAGGTTAGATGGCAATGTGGAAATCGAAACACAAGAAGATCATGATCTTAGTGAATGGCGGAGCAGGCTCAAGGGACTGAATGGTCTACTCCTGTTCCTATTTCTTATGTTCTTGAAAGGAAACATCCTCTCCAGATCAGCCCTACCAACATCCCACAAGATCTTATATGTTTCAATCAAGTCGCCTCTTACTCTTCTAAACTCCAGCAGATACAAGCCTAGCCTGTCCAACCTTTCCTCATAAGACAACGTATCCAATCCAGGTATTAGTTTAGTAAACATTCTCTGAACTGCTTCCAAAGCATATACATCCTTCCTTAAATAAGAAGTCCAATGCTGTACTCAGTACTCCAGATGTGTACTCACCAATGCTCTGTATAGCTGAAGCATAACCTGCCTACTTTTGTATTCAAATCCCCTCACAATAAATGATAACATTATATTAGCTTTCCTAATTATTTGCTGTACCTATATACTAGCCTTTTGCGATTCATGCACTAAGACCCATAGATCACTCGGTGTCTCAAACCCTTTAATCTCTCACCATTTAGATAATGTGCTTCCTTTTTATTTTTCCTGCCAAAATGGAGAATTTCACACTTTCTGACATTATACTCCATTTGCCAGGTCTTTGCTCATTCAGTTAACCTATCTATATCCCATTGTAGCCTCCTTGTGTCCTCTTCATAACTTACTATCCAGCAATCTTTGTGTCATCAGCAAATTTAGCAACCATACCTTTGGTCCTTTCATTCAAGTCATTTATATAAATTGTAATCATTTAAGGCCCCAGCACTGATCCCTGTGGCACATCACTCCTTACATCTCGCAAGCCAGAAAAAGATCCACTTATGCCGACCCTCTGTTTCCTGTTAGCTAGCTAATCTTCTATATGTTACCTCCTAAACCAAGAGCTTTAATTTTTTGCAATAACTTTTGGTGTTGCACCTTATCAAATGTCTTCTGGAAACCTAAATAGAGTACACCCTTTATCCACAGCATATGTTACTTCTTCAAAGAACTCCATAAAATTGGTTAAGCATGATTTCCCTTTCAAAAAACCATGTTGACTCTGCCTGATTACCTTGAATTTTTCACAGTGCCCTGCTATACCATCTTTAACAAAAGCTTCTAATATTTCCCCTATGACAAATGTTAAGCTAAGTAGGCTGTAGTTTCTTAGTTTCTGTCTCCCTCCCTCTTTGGATAAAGGAGTTACATTGACTATTTTCCAATCTAATGGAACCTTCCCCAAATCTAGGGAATTTTTGAAAATTAAAACCAATGCACCAGTTATCTCACTAGCCACTTCTTTTAAGACCCTAGGATGAAGTCCATCCGGACCTGGGGATTTGACATCTCGCAGCTCCAACAATTTTCTCAGTACCACTTCCCTGGTGATTGTAATGTTCCTGAGTTTCTCCCTACATCTATTTCTGGGATGTCACTTGCATTCGCTATAGTAAAGACGGATGCAAAATACCAGTTCAATTCATCTGCCATCTCCTTATTTTCCATTATTAATTCCCTAAACTCACTCTCTATTGGACCAATACTCACTCTGTTAATTCTTTTTTAAAAATATCTACAGAAACACTTACTATCTGCTCTAACTAGCATTCTCTCATGCTCTTTCTTTTTTCCTTTATCAATGTGCTTCCTGAGAGGATGTTGGAGACATATTCAATCGTGACTTTCAAAAGGGAAGTGGATAATTACTTGAAGAAAATAAACTTGCAAGGTTATGGGGAATGGGCGAGGGGGGTAGAACTAGATAAATTGCCATTATTGAGAACTGGTGCAAACTTGATGAGCTAAATGGACTACTTCTGTACTGCAATCATTCTATAAGTGCACATTGAGCTAAAAACCCACTAATCTACAAACTTTTCCCATCAATAACAAATATCCTATAATGGATCACAAAAGATCCTTATTTACCACAATCAGCTGTTTTTAATCCATTCTCAGGATGTGGGGATTTCTAACGAGTCTGGCATGTATTTTCCATACTTAGTTGGCCAAGTTTAACGCAAATAAATGACTTACTAGGCCTTTTCAGAGGGTCTTTGGCATTGGACTGGGGTCATATATAAAGTAGACTGGCAGAGATGGCAGATTTTCACTTTTAAAGGGCATTATTGAACTAATTGGTGTTTTATGACTACTTGACAGCTCTGATACTAGCTTTTTAATTCTACCTTTTTTTTGGAAAACTTGAATTAAAATTCTCTAACTGCGATGGTGAGATTAGATCTTGTAGGTTTAAAAAGGCAACTCTGTTAAACACAAGTATCTTCACAGTAGAATATTAGTATAAATGGTCATGCCTTTATAAAGCAGTAGACTAATGGTATAATGGTCCTTTTATTCTAAAATAGGATCCAACGTTATCCACAGCCAATGTAATAGGGGAGATGCTTCTGGTGTAATAGTATTTAAATAATAATAACTTCATCCTAGATAATCCTTGTTTAGTTAATTGGCACCTAGCAGTGACTATAACCATGAAATTGCCCAGTAGAGATTTGTTCCATGAAATGTTGCCCACACAAAATGGAATGACTAAACTCCTCAAGCCAAAATCTAACCAGTAAGAGTCACAGAATCACAGAATGTTAACAGCACAGAAGGAGGTCATTCAGCCCATCGTGTCTGCACCGGCTCTCCAAGTGAGCATTCTGACCTAGTGCTATTGCCTTGCCTTTTCCCCATACCCCTGCACATTGTTTCTATTCAAATAATCATCTAATGCCCTCTTGAATTCCTCAATTGAACCTGTTTCCACCACACTTCCAGTCAGTGCATTCCAGACCCGAACCACTTGTATGAAAAAGTTTTTTTCTCATGTCACATTTACTTCTTTAAATCTGTGCCCTCTTGTTCTTGATCCTTTTATGAGAAAGAACAGCTTCTCCCTATCTACTCTATTCACCCCCCTCATGATTTTGAACACCGCTATCAAATCTCCTCTTAGCCTTCTTCTCTCCAAGGAGAACAGTCCCAACTTCTCCAAGCTATCCTCATAGCTGAAGTTTCTCTTCCCTGGAACCATTCTTGTAAACCTCTTCTGTACTCTCTCCAATGTGTTCACATCCTTCCTATAATGTGGTGCCCAGAACTGTACACAATACTCCAGTTGAGGTCTAATGGGTGTCTTAAATAAATTCAATGTAACCTCTTTGCTCTTGTACTCTATGCCCCTATTAATAAAGCCCAGGATACAATATACTTTATTAACTGCACTTTCCACCTGTCCTGCCCCTTCGATGATCTATGCACAAATACATTCAGTTCTTTCTGCTCCTGCACCCCCTTCAAAATTTGACCCCTTATTTTATATTGTCTGTCCATGTTCTTCCTACCAAAATGCATCACCTCACACTTCTCTGCATTGAGCTTCATCTGCCACCTATCTTCCCACTCCACCAACTTGTCTATGTCCTTTTAAAGTTCTACACTGTCCTCCTTACAGTTTACAACACTCCCAAATTTCATATCATCTGCAAGTTTTGAAGTTGTCCCCTGTCCAGAAAGATCTAGATCATTAATATATATCAGGAAAAGCAAGGGTCCCCATACTGACCCCTGGGAACTCCACTACAAACCTTCCTCCAGCCTGCAAAATATCCATTGACCATTCCTCTCAGCTTCCTATTTTTCAGCCAATTTTGTATCCACATTGCTACTGTCACTTTTATTCCATGACCAATAACTTTTCTCACAAGTTTGTTGTGTGGCACTGTATCAAATGCTTTTTGAAAGTCCATGTTCACCATATCAACAGTATTACCCTCATCAGCCTTTACTGTTACCGCTTCAAAAACCCCAGCAAGTTAATTAAAAATAGTTTCCCCTTTAGAAATCCATGCTGGCTTTTCCTTATCAACCCCTACTTTTTTCCATGTGACTACTAATTTTATCCTGAATAATTATTTCTAGAATCTTGCCCACCAGTGAAGTTAAACTGACTGGTCTGTAATTGCTGGGCTTAACTGTACAACCATTTTTGAACAAAGGCGTAATGTTTGCAATTCTCCAGTCCTCTGGCATCTCTGCTGAGTCTAGGGAAGACTGAAAAATTATGGCCAGTGCCCCTACAATTTCTATTCTCACTTCCTTCAATATTCTTGGATGCATCTCATCTGGTCTCGGTGCCTTGTCAACGTTAAGTACCTACAGCCTATTCAACACTTTCTCCTTATCAATTTTGAACCCTTCTAGTGACAGAGCTTCCTCATCTGTCACCATGGCCTGGGTAGCATCTACCTCCTTGTTGAAGACAGATGCAAAGTATTCATTTAATACCTCAGCCATGGCCCCTTCATCCATGTGTAAATTCCCTTTTAGGTCCCCAATCAGCCCTATTCCTCATTTTACCACCCTTTTACTATTTATATGCCTATAGAAGACTTTGGGATTCTCCATTATGTTGGCTGCCAGTCTTTTCTCATATCCCCTTGCTTCTTCAATATGCTTTTCCTCCTCCCCTCTGAACCTTCTGTATTCCTCTTGGTTCTCAATTGTATTTTCTGTCATAAGTACACCTTTTCTTCTTTATCTTAATATCTATCTCCTTTTTCATCCAGGGAGTTCTGGATTTCTTTGCCCTACCTTTCCCTCTTGATGGAATATATCTCAACTGTGCCTGAACCAATTCTTTTTTGAAGGTAACCACCATTCTTTTGTTTCAGCCTATCTGGCCCACACTGTTCTTGCCCCATCGAAGTCGGATCTAATCCAGTTAATTATTCTTACTCTGGATTGCCTATTGTCCTTTTCTATCATCATCCTAAAACGTACAATACAATGATCACTATCTCCTAAATGTTCCCCCACCATCCGACACTCAGTAAGAATTTGATTACATATAAAATTCTGGTCTTTGCAGTTTTGAATTTTCATTTTATAGATGATCTGGAAACCCTGTAAATTCCTGGCATGCACAAAGCATTTGCATTAGATTGTTAGTTTTCAAAGTCCAGTGGAATACAGCACAGTACAGCTATCTGTGTTGGAAAATGTGACGTAGATTAAACCCTTTAAAATGAATGGACTGTTTTTTATAGGGTTAGATGTGAAGTTACATCTTTTCAAACGAGAAGTGCCATAATTTTAGTGGTGAAAGTTAACGGGTTTGCTTCTATATGGTGACATTTTGGGAGCTGGATTTTTTTGGAGGGTGGAGGCTTGATCGTGGTGAAGGGGGATCAAAAGTAGCCGCTTTGGTTTTAATTTGTTGAGAAGATGAGCTGTCAAACTGGCCTGATGCTCATCCCTATCTCAGTATAAGAGAATGCCTTTTTAAGACACATTAGTTGACGGACAAGCATTCCTTAGGATAAAGGTTCTGTGCTTTTTTGTTTTGGAATTTAAGCTTCCCAGCGTTCATCTCAGTGCTGCTAGGCTCCTGGGACTACCCGTAAGTATACTCCGCACAGTTTGAGACGGTGACAGACAGCTGCACCTCTACCAGTGTTCCAAGCCTGTGTTGGGCTGAGAAACTGTCGTTTGCAGCTAATTTTAAGTTAAATGAAAATCCGGTTTGTGAAACCTGCAAATTGGGCCTTGGAAGCCAGAAAACAAAACAAACAGATTTAAAAACTCTAAGGTTGAAACTTATCTAATGCTATTCCAGTTAAAACAAATAAGGTAGGCTCCGTTCAATTCGGATACAGTTCATATTCCAGAATATGAAACAAAGAATGGTTCATATTCATGTGTTAAAAGAACAATAAAATTGAAGTGAACTAATTTAAAGTTGTTTTTGGTGCACACTTTAGAATCGCGTGATTAATATTTCAGTAATAAATTACTTCTAATCGAGTAATTTATTGCCGAAACAGTGTTTCGAGATGAAAAGCAACACAAGCCAATCGGCAACTTCTTTGGACTAGTCGGCAAAGGGTTACACAATCCCTATTCAGAAAAAATAAAGCATACAACCCAGTTAACAAAGTTTATATAAAACAGTGAATAGGGATGTTGAAGAGATCGTTGTCCAAAACACGTGATAGTTTGAGTTTATTGGAACGCAACGTTTTGCTCTTTGGTGATACAGTCAGAAGAGTATAGATGAAAGTTTACTGTATTGTATAGGCGCTGTAAGAATGTTGGAGCGAATAAAACTCATGCCAAATCCTCTATGTGTTGGACAAGCAGTTCAGAAGCTTTCTTAACCTTGTGACCTCCCATTCAATGTGAGACCGAACTGTAGCCTCTCCTCTGTACCCTGATGTCATATGTTGGAAGATGATTCAGAAGGAAGGTTAGAAGCGAAGAAGGACTGTGAAATGTCTCTTACAACAGTCATTCAGACATCTGCAGAACCAAGTCATACTACTTGATGACGGCTCCGATTCACCACAACACCCCCCTGTCCGCAAACCGGATACAGACCCGTGAGACTTTACATTTCTGTAAATCACAAGCAGATTTATTGCAAGACTTGGATGCAATTAGCAGCCGATCTCCCCCGTTACGATAAGATTAAAACTCCAAAGATTTATTGAACAAAATGTTTCAAAATCAGTGTAAAAGAGAAAGCACTTTGCGAATTAGGCGAACACGAGTCCGAGTTTATGTCCCATTCAGATTGTGCTAACAGGTGGGAATCGTCACCATTACAAAGTAACAAGGCCTGCGAGGAGTCGAGGGAAGAGCATTACACCTCCTCCTCTCTCCCTCCCTCTCTCTAAGGTTACCTCGGTTTTAAAAACATCAGTAATGGCTTTGAATGGATCGAAAGTATTAATCAATTTTGTTTAGATGTCTGCCTGTTGCCCGAGCGCGTTCGAACACACTGTATAAATAGCACGCTATCTGCCCCTGATCATTCACTTTTTTTTCTTTTGATATAAATCTGCACGGCAGAACATGTTCAAATCTTAGCGGTGTTTCCCGAGCACAATCTCAGTTACAGTGCACGGAACAGTTTGGAGGTAGGTGTAAAACTTCATCTCCACAAAAAGGTCGCTTGCTCTGCCCGACACACATTCGGTTATTAAACAAGCTCCCTTTAAATAGTTGTCCGCCTTCCCCAATGGCCCATGACCGGATGCGGAGAAACCTTTGGGACGGCAAATGGCTTATTCAATTTCACGTGGATGACGCCACTTAGCCATTAGCTATAACCGGGCAAATCCCTGTTCAACTGAGGAGAGTGTGGACCCGGGATGGGACTGTGTGCGCGGGGCTTTTTCTTCTGTTTCCTTTCGCCAACACAGCTTCTGCATTCGTGCATCTGAGTCACTAGCAGAGCTGAGGGATTGGGGAAGGGTCTGTTTCTCTCTCTTTCCACCTCCTCACTGATCCCTGACAGCCCAGGACACGGCGCCCTTCACTCCAGGAGCTTGTCATTGATCGGACATAGTGGCTGCAGTTGAGGCAGAGCAGACAAGGTTACTGCTACAGTCTACCCAGTGGCATCGCTAAGGAACAGCTCCCATCTTCCGCGAGGTGAGCCACTATAGAATATGACCTGGTTTACTATATACATACCAGTGTGTATATCCAACCTATTCAATCATGTCTATTATGCACTTAACTTGTGCCAGACTGGAGTCGGATATCTCTACAGGGTTAACGCTCATTTCAAGCAATTGCAAAAATCTTTCCGATCATTGATCACTCATCCCTCAACACCAAGGGACTGCATTAAACTAGACCCGGTTGCAGCATACTGTTACTGGTGTGAAGGGAGGGGGTGGGGAGGAGGAGATAATATTTAATATCGATCAAACCCCGAGTAGCCTCATTTTAATGTAACTCTCCATGAGGAAACGGATCCAGCCACATCCATTAAAGAGTCTGTAAAGAGCCGAAAGGCAGTCGGTAAACTTCACTGGCAACCTGCGGGATAACATCCTCACGTGAATTTTATGGTAAATGTTTAACTCTTTAACTGGGGGATGGAGAAATACCATTTTCTTTCTTGAATAACATTTATTCATTGTCTACTCTTGTTGCAGCTGCATTTATATCTTTGTGTTTACAATATAATTTGAGATTAACCTTGTAGCCTTAATTTAAATGATGTTAATCCCACAACCGGGGTGGGGATGAATGAACAAGTTTTGTTAAGTGCTGCCCGAGTTGGGTGGGATTTGAGTTTTGGCAGGGGTTGTGTGGGGTGTGGGGTGGGGTTGAGCAAGGGGCTGGGGTCTCACTCTGCTCCATGTGGTTCCGTTAGTGGCGACTGGGGCCGTTGGTTTGCTCTGTGTGTGTGTGTGTGTGTGTATGTGAACGGCGGAGACTGATCAGTTCATGGCGCTGTCTAATGGCCCTGGTACAGTTTTTGACTTTTCCGCATGTAGTATCCATTTCAAGCCAGCTTGCTGTATCGGATTCAGCACATCCGGAATTGCAAACTCGCTGCCATTCAATAGCAATTGGAAGAAGAGTGCTGCTGCTCCGGGTCCCACCGCCCGCCGGTCACTATCAATGCTTCAGCCTGTCTCCCGAAGCAGACATCTCCAGTAATGAGAACAGAGAATGCTGGAGATACTCAGCAGGTCAGGAAGCATCTCCTGTATCTAGTATGGAAATGACCGCGATTTGTGGTTCCAGATTTCATCTCTCCTTGAAAATAGAGCAATTGGGTGGAATGCGCTGAGAATATCTCCTCTAGAGTAGTCAATCTTTCTTACTTTTCCAGCCTGACCTTGGTTCAGTTTTCATCATTCAGATTGTGCTCCAGAATATTACGAGTTTCGAATTATCGGGACTGACTCCTTTTTGACCTATACCGGTGGGTGGTTTTCTTTGAGCCGTGACCCTGGAGGCATATTTAGCGCCACCTCTGCTCCCTGCTCACTGCCTTGGAGTCGCCTCGGGTTGAAAGTGGGATTGGAGAAAGGACCCGGGGTCCAGGCACCGAGGGCGTGAATCGGCCACCCTTCAGTTATTCCAAAACCTGGGGGGCGGGGGGTGGGTGGTATTAGAAGGACATTTCACTTCTTTGCAAGATGAACTGAAAGAATCACTCATTTTTCAGATTTTAGCTGAAATTAAAGACCTTCATTCAGTGCCACCTTATTCACAGCACTGATTTGAGTGAATGTGAAAACTATTTCATGCCTGCCCCTTTGAGTGAGAATATTGTTCCCGATAAGCGCAGGTTTTAGTACCCGGACAGCTCCGTGCCATTTTGATGGTGCCAAGCTGATACCAGCCTTTCTTCATCTTTCTCAGCTCACACCTGACAATCTGATCCTCGTAAAGGTTAAACTCGGGATGCTGTGTGTGTGTGATAACCCGGGCTGACTCGGGATGTGCTGTGTGTGTGTGAACCCGGGCTGACTCGGGATGCTGTGTGTGTGATAACCCGGGCTGACTCGGGATGCTGTGTGTGTAATAACCCGGGCTGACTCGGGATGCTGTGTGTGTGATAACTGTTGGCGGGCACCAGGTTGAACCGCGGGTTTAAGCACTGGGACCTCCTGTTTCAAATGATTCCGTGTCCGGAGTGACGGTTCTCTCCTGGGGGACGGGGGTGGGGATGGTGGTGGCAGCGGCTGGCATCTCTCTGGGCAGGGCTGTTGGACACAGTATCTGAGGCTGCAGGATGATTGGATTGTGTGTTGCAGGCCAGTCTTCAGGCAATGCTTTCCCAAGCCCCCTTTCAATGTAGCAGAAGGGGGAGGGGGTGCTGGGTAGAGGGGCAGTCACGAAGGGGCTGGGGTATGGGCGGTATTGTGTGCGGGGTGGAGCACTCCCCCTGAAGGAGGTTCCAGTGTAATGGGTGGGTTGGTATCGCCCCACTATCTTACTGACCCCTGTCTGTCTGTCTCTCTCTGTCCTGTCTCCACGCCAGGTCTGACCAATGTGCACTCAGCCCGCGGACCTGCACCGATCACATTCAGATGGAGACTCCAGCGCCGCTCACTTCGCCTCTCTCTCTCCAACTGGCTCACGACAGGGGGCGGCAGCGGATTGATCCTGACCCCGGGGATATGCAGCAGGGACCGGTGCTCTCTATAGATCAGATCCGGGCAATCCGAGCCAACAACGACTATGTGGAGCGCCCCCTGATCATCAGGGCAAAGATCAGCACGGGCAGCCCGTCCAGCTCGGGGCAGAAATGGGAAAGGGCGGCCGAGCAGAGCCTGGCTGTGCTGGAACAGCGCCCCTCAGCTCAGCTTCATCAACAGGTCCAACAACACTTGAGCAGGTCAACCAGTACGGTCAGCTCAGCCTCCAGGAGCAGCAGCACCTCCGAGCAGAGACTGCTTGTCAGTTTGAGCTCGTCTCCTTCTGGCCAAGGGATTATCAGGGCGCAGCCCAAAGCTGACCTTAAAGGCGACTTGAACAAGCCGGCTGGCGCCGAGGACTGGAGCCAACACTCACTGCGCTGCGAGCAATGTGGAAAGTGCAAATGCAGCGAGTGCACGGCTCCCAGGACGCTGCCTTCCTGCTGGCTCTGTGACCAGAGGTGCCTTTGCTCTTTCCAGAGCGCCCTGGAGTATGGCACTTGCGTGTGCTGTGTGAAGGGCCTCTTCTATCATTGCTCCAGCGATGACGAGGACAACTGTGCGGACAACCCGTGCTCCTGCAGCCAAGGCCATTGCTGCGCCCGCTGGACCGCCATGGGCTTCATCTCCATCCTCTTGCCCTGCTTGTGGTGCTATCTGCCGGCGAAAGGATGCCTCCGAATCTGCCAGGGATGTTATGACGGTGTCAAGCGACCGGGCTGCAGGTGCAAAAACTCAAATACCGTGTGCAGGAAGTTTTCCAACACACCCTGTCCTAAAACCTTGGAGAAACCTTTATGACCAAGACACTCTTGTTAAATCCGTGACCAATGTTAACCCTGTGGATGTTCAGAAGGCACATTCTCCAAAGCTTCCTTAATTCCTTAGTGAGATTTCCAAGGGGAGATTACATTTCTTCTCACGCCGAGACCCCAGGACATGCACAAGATGATCTGACAGGTGGAGGGGGGGGGGGGGGGGTGGTGCGGTGCGTGATGGGGTAGTGTGGTTGCTAAACTCTCAGTTGGATATTTGAATAGAGCGGTTTCCTAAACACCAGACGACTAGGTCCATATCTTGAAGTTTGAGCGTTTAGAATCTCCCCGGGGGAAAGGGACCATGCTCCATGTTAAGCACCTTTTTGTGGGTTCTTCCTGAGTTCATTACAGTTAGTTCCCTGTTGCTCACAAACTCATGTAATTCCTATTGTGAAGGATGTCGTATGATATCCTCACCCCCTCACCGGTCTGAACGATGACTATCTGCACACAACGTGCTTTCTTCACTTGAGGCCCTGGGGCTTGGAGGCTATTTCTCTCTCTCTCTCCCCTCTTTCTCTCCCCCACCCCGCCTCACCACCACCTCCATGCCCACCATAACTCCCAGTGCAGGGACTTCGGAACAGCCATTGGCAGATGGTGTGTCCAGAGTGAGCCGCTCAGCTTATGGGAAAACCATGCAAATTGTCTTCACTATCGACGCATTAAATATTTATTGCTTGGCTTAGAAATGTGATATGGCCCACTGGAAATATATTCTTGTTCTCAATCACCAACACCGTTGTTATTTACATATTCGCATAGTTCAGTTGTAGAGAAAAAATTGAAACCGTTTTGATTCTTTGGTTCCTGGATTCTGAGGGCGATGGTTTTTGAAAGGTCGGGGGCAGTGTTGGTGTGATTTATCCTGCTGCTCGCCTGTGAGCACCTAAAGCTGATCCGTCTTCGCCTCTCCCTCTCGGATTAATGGTCATTACATTGGGGTTGAAAGCGAAGTTCATATTTATTGGAAGCTGGGCACTCGGTATGTTTGCATGTAGAGGATCGGCAATGGGTGTGGGGCGGGGGGAGTACTGAAAGAGGTCACCTTCACCTATTCGAAAGTATTCGGCTGACATTGTTATTGGTGCGTTGAAATGCATAGTTGCACGATGCCAATACGGTGGTGAGAATGCCGTACCCTCCGCCTCCCTCCTGGAACAAGTGTTCTTCAGTCGAGGGAACCCGTGCGAAAAAGCTTCACTCCACTTCTGCCCTGATATGCAGTTCGTGCCACAATGGCATTGCCCACTTTGAATCGTGCCATTCGTCATGTCCTGCCAAACGCTGGTATTGTCACTGCCCTCTCAATGGCAGCGGTATCTTTGATGTATCACGCTTTGCCTTGACTTTCGCTTTCAAACTGGCAGAGGCGGGCAAGTGAGTCTTTGGTGACTACGTTATTTTAGTATCCTCAGGGGCAACAGAGTCACCATAATGCCGTATTTTAACAGAATTACTACAATTGGCTTCATTTAGCCATAACCACCCACTCACCGTAAAACTTTGGAATGACCGTTACACCCTATTCATTGTAAAAGATTATCAATTATACCCGCAATCCATTCTGAAGTTCAGCTATAAAATCCTTGTTGCACTCCACTCATAAAGTTGTACTCATGATAAAGCTCGGTTTACAGATATTCTTAGTGAACCTCGTTCCGTATAACTCCCAAGCTGTAACAGTATATTACAGGACAACTGGACCTTGATTTGTCGAGGTTTTTTCTAAAAGATTCATTGTACCCACCCTGCAAAATAAGAGATTGACTCTTGAGCAGTGCTCTGCCGAGGTTGGAGCGTTTCAGGGGAGGTATTCCATGTTTAGCTTCATTTGGTGCCTAATTCTACAATTAGTGAAAGTTTTGTGCTTTCAAATAAACTGAGGTGACGGCAGCAGCAGGATTGTATTCATTAATTACATAGCCATGGCCTTCTGCCGGTTACTCATATGCATCAGCGTAATTTCATTGTCACTTTCCTTGCAAAGGACTCTTAATATTTTTTTAAAATGTAGCGTGCCGCTGTGTAGACTCGCTTCCTCCTGAGAACAAGGTGCTGAGTTCATGTTTCAGGGCTGTTTATCAATCGGAACTACCTGACACTGCAAAACTTTGTACGACTAAGTGCATGTAAGCTGCAGGAATGTGAAAAGACATTGCTGTACAGTGTCCTGAATGGCCCTTCCTTCCCTCACCATTGCGTGCTACAGAAGGGAGCCCTGATGTCCAAGATCCACAGGCGGATGGCACACGGACAATGGGAGCGGTTTGCAGGAAGGGAAATCGTGTCAGAATAGTTTGTGTGGAGTTTTGGAATCGCTATCGTAGCCAAGTGGAGATTTGCTCATTGGGGCTATGGTTGTAGTTGAACACGTATGTGATTCTTCACAACTGGTTAATGCAGACAGGCCATTAAATAAAGCAAACGACCAAATCTTTTCAGATGTCCCAAGGGATGAACCGTCCTTTACAGTGTGAAGTCTGTGATAAGAACAGTAGGGGTAGATTTAAATCCCAACCTACTCTCCGTGGAGGATCTTTAATCAAAACGGTTTCAATAATTATGTATTTGTATTTTTAAGCATGAACATTCTTGGAACAAATTCTGTCCTTTATGAAAAACTGAAACTGTAGTAATTCATAACACAAACTGGCCCATACTGAGTACAGTAGCCAGAGGGGCAGCTTTCTTTCAGTAGTGTCTTATGATTACATCGTGGATGGGAGGTCATGGTTTTCCTAGAAGTTGTTTGGCAGCCTGTAAAGCGAGGAGACGAACTGTTGTTTCTAATGGTCTGTGTTCCACATAGCGCAATGAAGTGGATTCAGCCTTCTCCCCGTCTTTCTCTAACAATCATTACATGAAATGAGGATTGAAATCGGTTTGAATAAGCCATACAGATTCTGCGTGAGGATCCTGGAAGAGAACACCTTTTTGAACTATAATGCAGTGACACTTTATTACCTGGATGTGTGGAGTAGATGTCGGATCATCAGTTCAGCCGGACCTTGATGCAGTATGAGGACGAAATACTGGGACGTTTTTGTTGAGATCTGACCAGACATTACGTTCACGGGCATTTTCTTGCTTTCTTTGGGCTGTGAACATAGCAAGAGCCTGCCTCCTTATTAGAGTTACTTTGATATATTTTTGTATATACGACATTAATACTGTGAATGGTGCCATATGAAGGAAGGACTCCAGTTATTGGTACATTGTACATTCAGGTGAATGTCCGACTCCGTCTCCTGCTAACATCAGGCTGTATTATTACCCTATATACAAATTCCAATTATTGCATTGCTTAGGTACAATTGGCATCCTGTATATCAATCACAAAAGTTACTGATTCTTTTTCTATTTTTGCCAATATGTTGATTAGTCTAAATATTTATTTGAAGTTTTATTTTATAAGATATTTATTTAAACACAACACCCTTTAGAGATGGAAACTGTACAGAACTTGCTGCAAAACTGTAAGGGTGGCACTACAGAGCTGAATAAAGTATAAAATAGAAATATATTAATTTTGAAAATAAATTGTTTTGTTGGTTTTATTCTCTGGTCTGCAGCAAAAGGAAAAATTTGGTCTTCCAACTTAATCTAAGATTGCTTGCCTTCCTTTGGCAAACTGTAGTGTCAGTGATTGGAAAATACCATGAAATTTATTTATTTATATAAAATAAATACTGCAGATGCTGGAAATCCGAAATGAAAACAGAAAATGCTGGAAAAAATTCAGCAGGCCTGACAGCATCTGTGCAGAGAGAAACAGAGTTAACGTTTTGATTCCAATATGACTCTTCTCCCCAACTGGCATGAACTACCATGACTTTTTTCCCTGTTTCAAAACTGATCTTTTAATATCATGGTGTCCAGGGAGATGCAGTGTAGAGTCCCAGAGCTGGTGCACAGATGAAAACTGTAAAGCAGGCATGGCTGATGCCCTTTACTCACTTCTTACAGCAACTGGTTGCAATAATGAGGGAGATCAAATTGCACTAGAAGAAGAAAGGGTGTTCTTACTAGGTAGGTTGATGAATAAGCTGGCCAGTTATTAAAGTTTGTTGGGGGAGCTAGTGGGGTTCTGGGGCAGCATGACGGTGAATGTCAAGACCACATGTACCATGACTTGCACCAAAAGTGGTGAGCCTTCCACTTGAACTAAGCAGTTCTGGTGATGATGGTGCTCTCAATTTTAAATTTGAGGCAGTAATGAAGGGAACAAAATATTAGGATGGTGAGTAATTTGCATGTGATGGTATTCCTATGATTTCACTGACCTCATTCTTTTCACTGGTGGAGGTTGTGGGCTGTGGGGCACTGTTAAAGTTGGCATATTTGATTATTGCAGTACGCCCTGTAGGTAATACATATAGGTGCCACTGGTGGAGGAGGTCAACATGGAGTCCAGTATCAAGGCAATGACCATGTCATGATTCAATTTGGCAATATCTGTAACTAAATAGCCATTTCAGAAGTTAACTTCTGGACCTGTTCAGTTTGCTTTTTGGGAGGAATTTTTTTTGTTGAATATATTTTGTGTGGGGGGCATCAAATGAAAGTGGAATTTCTTTTAGTGCACATCAGTTTCCAGGTCCTAACACTTAGCTGCACCTCAGCATCAGCTCTCTGTACCCTCCACTGAAATAACTGTTAACATGTTTGTCCCACATTCAGTAGAGGTGAGCAGAAATTTCCTCTAATTAAATATTGGGAAGACTGAAGCCATTGGCTTTGGTCCCCCTTACAAACTTTACTCCCTGGCCACCAACTCTGTCCCTCTTCCTGACAATTGTCTGAGGCTGAATTGGACTGTTTGCAACCTTGGTGTCATATTTGGCCCAGTGATACATGAGCTTCCAGCCATATGCATAACTAAGACTATCTATTTTCATCTCTGTAATGTCACCTAACTCCACCCCTGCCTCAGCTCACCTGCTTCTGAAACCCTCATGCACTCCTTTGTTACCTCTAGGATTTGATTATTCTAATGAACTCCTGGCTGGCTGCCTACATTCTAGCCTCTGTAAATTTGAGGTCATCCAAAACTACTGCCTATGTCCTAACTATCACCAAATCCCATAAACCCATCATGCTTGTGCTCACTGACCTACATTGGCTCCTGGTTAAGCAACGTCTCTATTTTAAAATTGTGGCCCTTGTTTTCAAATCCCTTCATGGCCTCATCCCTCCTCTTTATCTCTGTAATCTCCTCCACCTCCCAAACCTCTGAGATCTTTGTGCTCCTCTAATTGTGGTCTCTTGAACATCCCCAAATTTAATTGTTCTACCATTGATGGCTGTGCCTTTAGCTACCAAGCCCCTAAACCGTGGAATTCCCTCCCTAAATCTTTGTGATGCTCTACGTCTCTATCCACCTTTAAGAAACTCCTTAAAATGACCAAGCCTTTGGTCATCTGCCTTAATGCATATATCATTCAGTGACTCAGTGTCACATTTTGTTTTGTAATGCCTTGTGAAGTGCCTTGGATTATTTTGCTATGTTAAAGGTGCTTTAAATACAAATTGTTGTGCTTTGAGTCTAGTACTAATGTTAAGGACTCTCACATCTGACACGAGAACATGTACTGTTTTTATAATAATACTTTTTTTGGCTGGATTTTACAAGTTCTTGGCAAGAAGCATTTATGCTGCTGAAGTGATGTCCTCTTCCTGGTGATAAAACTGTACATATACACACTTTTTTCATACCAATCTGCCATCAGGGATGGTGGACCTAGGAAATGCCTAATGCTGAATCACTGGTTGATTTTTCAATTAAGATTAAAATGGCACTAACATAAAAGTGGCTTTAGATCCACAGTAAAGCTCCCTCTTCATTGCTCTGACAATGTGTTCTGAACTCTCTCGTTCAGCAGAGATCTTGTTATCACATGAACTCATTTATTTGGAATTGATAGTGCCAATTTATCTCACCAGTAGTTTTATGTTATGGACTTGAGATCTGAGAATGAGCTGAAAAAGGCTCAAAACTCCTGAAATCCTACTTTAATGGGAGCTATTTAGGAAAGGATGTTGTCACAGTGAGGTCCTGCATTAGTTTGTTTGATCATTCATCAGATTTTGATTTCTTGATCTTATCCAGAGGTTATTTAACATTGTAAATGACATCTCTTCCCAATTCTTATAGTAACCAGAAGTACTACCATGCCCCTCCTAGCAACTGGGTTAACCGCAGGGTCAGCACTGGGCTGATGACTTGTTGCCAATTAGAAGGAGGCAGTGGGTTTTCCTCAGGAAGTTTCATTTAATTAGTGTTTTCCTAATATTTCTTGGATAAATGAACATATAGCTGCCCAATCAGGTAGCATTCGAGCAAGCATGAATTTACTTTGAAACAATATCCGCCTTCATTTGTCTAAAATCCCCGATTATTGCAGGCCTATATTAAGTAGGTGTTAAATGTACAGGAAAAGAACTTGATCTCAAATTTTTAATACAACGAACCAACTAAGTATGTTGCTAGCACATATGAACTCTCAGATAAAGTCTTTGGCCCAGGAGTAAGGTATCCACAGAGATATAATTCAGTGTCTGGAGCTCAATTGCAGTTCTCTTGTCAAATTGTAACAGTAACTCCAAGGCACCAGATATGAACTTGGAACTGACCTCAACCAAGCACTCAGCCTGTTGGCAAGGAAGAAGATGGACCATATCAATGTAACTTTAACTCTGAATGGCCTACAAAACAATTGGTGTCAGAAATTGAGGATTGAGGGAATCTTGCCTTGATTTTTTTCTCATTTCCTACATTGATATACAGGAACCACTGTAAATGGTTGGGAAGATGATACCTTTCTGACTAAGTAGGCTTTTGTTACACCATTGGTCAAGTGGAGCGAAAGGTTTCTGGGGATTTGTGTCATTTTGGAGCAGGTGAGGGGTACGTAGAAACAGTAAGGCAGGAAAAATAGCTCTGTTAGATTTCTCCAAGCTACTGAACAAACGTATTTGCACAATAAAGTTGTCAGTGAAAAAGCAGCCTGTGTAGGCAACTGTTCACTTCTCAGAGGGAGCAGATGGAGGATCGGATCTTGTCCTAAACTGTGCCCTTATTTCAAAGATAAAGCAAGGGGAGTTTTAAGTTCCAAATTCCGTGTAACTTTCCATCATTCCCCTTAATCTTTTCCCTTATTCTCCTGAAGACTGAGATTCAAGGTTGGGTAAGGCTCCATGGATGCTAGCAGTGCAGTAATAAATAGCCACTTGGTAGTACAGAACTCTTGAGTAATGCTGGCAAAAGAGACATGCTGTCAAAACTTTTCACCTTGCACTCAGGGCAGATTCACAAGAATACCAATTGTAAAGGGAACAACAATTTATACTGCATGAGAAGAGAATGATGATTAGTTGGCAAGTGCAGTCTGGTAGAGGCCTTGCCATGGAGAATGCACCAGGGAACAGTTAACTGCCAAGCTCTTGTTTAAATTCAAAACAGGCAGGTTGACTCTGGGCAAAGCATTGCACAGGGCATTGAACTAGGGAATGTCCACCCCCAATGCTTTTACTTAGCTGAAAAAAGCCTAATGTGTGGACATGCTCCTTCTGTCTGCAAAGGACAGAGCTGTTTATGGAAGTTTTCTTTTAGCATAGGCAAACTGACACCAAATTGTAGCAAGCATTTGACACCCTGGTTGAGATAACCTAACTCAGCATAGAAAGTGAATCAAGCCTTAACAATTCCATATCGCTGAATACCACACATACAACTGTTTGCTGCACTAGCAGGGTGTTTAATTTATAGTCTGAACCTTTTGATTGCACTTGATCATCTCACATATCCTTCTGGACCTCACCTCCCAAATCATTTCACCTCTTCCCTCCCTGCCTTGAAGAATATTCATGAAGAAAATGAAATGTTTGAGTATGCCTTTGGTTATATCTTTAACTTTTCTAACACTTCTTCAGTGTCTTCCTTTCTTATTTATAAAGTGCTCTGAGATATTTGTTATGCAGGAATGCCATATAAAGCTGTAAACCACATAAGCCAAAAATAGTAACCAGTACCAGCTGTGTAACCATTGTTATTTTACATGTAAACCATCTGAAGCCTTTGATTAGATTCCAGCCAATAATCCACCCTTGGTTATCTACTGTTTTGTACAATATCGATCCCCCATGGTGGTGCTCATAGTGAATTAGAGGCTGCACTGTTTTATTTCATATAACATTCAACATATTAGGCTGATTGAGTTACAATATTTGAACAAGTCAAATAGCATTTTTATTGTACAACACTGTTGGATTGTTATTGGTAATTATAGGCATGAAATCCATTACCACATCCACATTTGCACTAACATTTTAAATAGTGGTCCTGAAAGTTCATTCAAAGCTAATTTCATCTTTTTTTTAATGCCCAGGATACATGGAAGAATTTTTCATCCATTTCTTCAACCGAGGGTTCCTCTCTGCTATGGTTGACAGGATCCTCTACTGTGTCTGCTCCATTTCCAGCACTTCTGCTCCTACTAGAACCAAGATAGGGTTCTCCTTCTCCTCATCATCCACCTGATCTGTCTCCACATTCAATGGATCATCCTCAACCATTTTTAGCACCTCCAACATGATGCCACCACTAAGCACATTTTCCCCCCTCCCCAACTGAAATGCCTCTCAGCAGTCTGACGGCAACATTTGCTCTGCAGCACCTGGCCACTCTTCAGTCACCCCAACACTCCACCCCTTGAACACAGTGATGCAACATCTGCCATTTCACCTTCTCCCTTTCCACTTTCGAAGGTCCCAAATACTCTTACCAGGTGACAAAGCGATTTACTTGTACTTCTTTCAATTCTGTGTACTGTATTTGTTGCTGATGCAGTCTCCTCTTCATTGGGGAGATCAAATACAGATTGGGTGATCAGTTTGAAGAACACCTCCATTTAGAGTGTAAGTGTGGCTCTGAATTTCTGATCACTTTTAATTCTCTGCCCCACATCCTTTCTGATCTCTGCTCTTGGCCTCCTTCACTGTTTGAATAGAGCTCAATGCAAACTCAAGGCACAGCACCTCACCTTTTGATTAGGCACTGTGGGGTCTTTGTACTGAACGTTATGTTTAACAATGTAAGATTTTAACCATTGCTTTCATTTTTTCAGACTGAAAATATTGGTAATGATTCTGTTATTGTCATTTACCCCTGCTCTAGATGCATCTTTTGTTCCTTTACTTGTCTCACTATCATCCCCTTTTGCCTTGCACCATCATCCATTTTGTCATCTAATCTTTCCCACCTTTCCTTTTGTTCTTTCCTCCCCACACCCAACCCATACTTTCTGCCTTTGTATTTATTAAAAACTTGGTAAATCTCTAACTTTTTCAAATTCTGATGAAAGATCATCAACCTGAAATGTTCGTTCTGTTTCTCTCTCCAGTCTGTCCTGTTGAGTGTTTTCAGTCCTTTCTGCCATTTCCTACTTTGCTTTTATACAGAGGAAGATCATAAGGAAGAGGTTCCAGGTTTCTGATAGGTAGGTATTTTGTATCACTGGGAAATGCAGGGTGCACTATGTGGTTTGATAGTGTTGGAAGATTAGTTCTTAGGTCTGGAAGCATTGGAAGACTTGTTAGGTCTGACAAATGTATGGTTATTGAGGTTCGGAAAGACTGAAGGGTGGGTTCATGGTTACTAATATTGATTCTGGAACTAGAGAGAATGGAATGTCATGGTCTGGCAGTGATGGGATAGGAATTCTGGTGGTGTTGGAAGGGTGGCTCTGTGGTGCGATCCTGGTATGTGGAAATATTGGGAGGAGGTCCTGGATGTTGTACTTTGCGGATACTGGAATCTGGGAGTGTTAGGAGCAGAGGTTATGAGGTTTGGGATGATTGAGGAGGTGCGATGGTATGGGAGTGCTGACAGGTGGTATTGTCTACTTTGAGATGTTTAGGAAAGTAGCACTAGGATCCAATGCGAATAGTAGTATGATTTCAATATGTGAGAAAACTGGGAAGGGGAGCCCTGCGGTCCAGAAGATGGATAAGAAGAGTCCTGGCATATGTGGACACTAGAAAGGGACTGGCAGGCTATGGAAGTGTTGATGACGGAGGGTCCAATATTCTGGAAGTATTTGGTGGCGGCAATGGAGTCAGCGCATTGGATAGGAGAATCCATGCATCTGAGAGTAGAATTCTAGGGTGTGTGGGTATCAGGGTGCTCTTTAAATGGGTTAGTAATTCATGAGAGTACTGAGGTCTTTAAGTAATGGCAGGAGTTAATGAGATCTGGGTGCTTTTGAGAGAGACTCTTAAGTGTGAAGATTCAGGTATCCCAGGAATGAGGAGCAAGAAGAGATTTGTGGAGAGCACTAATGTAGGGGATCAGGATTTGGTAGCCTTGGATTATGGTTGGGGTCTGGTAGTGTTAAGGGAGGGGCCAGGCAGGACTGGGATGGAAGATGGCTGTAGGAGAATGTGATATTACGTTCTCTAGCCCTTTTTGAGGTTTTCCTCCATGCCACCTCTAGCATTGCTCTACTTGTTCAACCTCTCTCCATTACTGGCATTGAAATGAGTCATAGAAATGGGCCAAATCATGGTGTAACTGATTCCTACATCAAACTCTCATATATTATGAGAGACTTCAGGAACTTAACTGGCAAAGACACCTAGTGGCAAAAGCCTCCAATGAAATTGTGACAGTTGACAAAGCAAAATTAAGTGGGAAATGTTAACAGAGTAGTTTACAATGGGAAATGCTGACAGAAAAGCTGACAAGAACCATGCCAAGTAGGAGTAAGATTTGTTGACAATATTATATAGATCTATGAACCATCTGAAAACCTTAATTAACTTGCAGCCTGTAAATCACTATTCAGTACAGGATGCCCACAGTTAACATCACAACAACACAAGAACAAAAGAAATAGGAACAGGAGTAGACCACATGGTCCGCCAAGCCTGCTCCGCAATTCAATACGATCATGGCTGATCTTGGGTTTCAACTTCACTTTCCTGCCTTCTCTCCATATCCTTTAATTCCCTGAGAGACCAAAAATCTGTCTATCCCTGCCTTAAATATATTCAATGATGGTGCATCCACAATCCTCTGGGGTAGAGAATTCCAAAGATTCACAACATTTTGAGTGAAGTAATTTCTCCTTATCGTAATCCTAAGTGATTGGCCCCTTATCCTGAGACCGTACACAGTGTTTTAGATTCCCTGACCAGCAGAAACAATCTCTCAGCATCCACCCTATCAAGCCCCTTCAGAGTTTTATAGGTTTCAGGGAGATCACCTCTCATTCTTCTGAAGTCCAGAGAATGTAAGGTCAAGTTACTTATCCTCTCATCATATGGTAACCCCCTCATCTGAGGGACCAATCTAGTGAACCTTCGCTATACTGCCTTCAGAGCAAGTATATCATTTTTAAATGTGGAGACCAAAACTGCACCAGATATGGTCTCACCAAAACCCTGCATAATCGTAGCAAGACTTCAGTATTCTTATATTGCAACCCCCTTGCAATAAGGCTGACATGTTATTTGGCTTCCTAATTGCTTGCTGTACCTGAATGCTAACTTTCTGCGTTACTTGTAGGAGCACACCCAAGTCTTCTTGAACATCAAAACTTAGAAGTTGCACATCTTTTAAAAAATATTCTTCTTTTCTATTCTTATGACCAAAGTTAATAACTTCACACTTCCCTGCAATATACTCCATCTGCCATCTTGTTTGCCCACTCACTTAATCTGTCTATATCTCTTTGCAGTCTTTCCATGTTACATTCCCATCTAGTTTTGTATCATCAGCAAACTTAGTTACGTAACTCTCTGCCTCTTCATCTAGGCCATTTAATATATTTTGTAAATAGCTGAGGCTTCAGCAATGATCCTTGCGGCACTCCATTATTCACTGCATTAGGGTTAGGGTTAGACTGCCAAATTGAAAATGCTCCATTTATGCCCACTCTCTGTTTCCTGTCTGTTAACAAATCCTCTATCCATGCTAATATATTACCCCCAACTCCATAAGCCCTTCTCTTGCCCATTCACCTTTTATGTGGCATCTTAACAAAGGTCTTTTGGAAATCCAGGTATACTATATCTATCTCTTTATTTACCCTACCAGTTACATCCTCAAAAAAACTCTAATAAGTTTGCCAAGCAGGATTTCTCTTTCATAAAACCATGTTGACTTGCTCTGATTGTGCAAAGCTATAACAGTGAATTGTTAAGATTTCCTTAACAATAGATTCCAGCATTTTCCCAATGACTGATGTTGGACTAACTGGCCTGGAGTTCACTGCTTTCTCTCTCCATCCTTTCTTGAAAAGTAGTGTAACTTTTCCCAACTTCCTATCTAATGGAACCATTCCCGAATCTATGCAATTTTGGAAAATCATAGCTAGCTCATGCAGTGTCTCTGCAGCTATCTCTTTTAGAACCCCCTGATGAGGACTGAGCTAGCAATTGAGTTAAGTGGAGCTCTTGCCTCCTCTCTCTCTCCATAACTTGCAAGCTTCGAGCCCTGCCTGCTGTTGTTGAATCTCTTTCCATGTGCAGCAGACAGAGATTTTAAAGAAATAACTCAATTCCACAGCTGTGTCTCCAGGAGAACAACCCACCCAGTCATCTATATCATTAAACTGGAAGCATCAAGACCATCGAATTCAGCTGGAAGCAGCCGAGTCACCAAACTGTGAACTGTATACTCTTTTATCTTTTTTTAGTGGACACTAATTTGGCCAATCTTTCCTCCCCTACTCTGCAATCTATATTTGTGTGTGTAGACTTCAAGTGTGTGTGCAGAAGTCAGAGTGTAATTTATTACTTTACTGAGACCTGTTTAAATGGAATAAAACTAATCTCTTTCTTTCTTAAACTCAAGAAAACTTGGTCAATTGTTTTCTTTTATGATCACAGTGCATCAACAGTTAAGTACACATTGAATTGGCAAGTGCAACCTTTTTTAAACAACCTGTTGCGGTGAAACAAGGAGAGGGAAAAGAGAGGAGCCATTCGACCCCTTTTTATCTTTCGGTAACAACACACTCACTCACTCACTCACTCACTCTTCCAGGATTGAATCACCTCTTGGTTATTGGATTAAGATTGTCTAATGTTATAGATAAACAGTCAGTCACTGATAGATAAGCTTACTGGAGTTTTGTATTTCAGTAGAATCCCATTTTGAGCTGAAGTGGCATGGAATACTTTGGTCACTATCCATAACAACATTCTTAGGTACCTTCAAAATCAGCATGTTCCTGATTTTGCTGTACGTCAGACCAAGGTAATTCTTTCTCCTCTATAGTTACGGTGGAGTAGGATAAGAGAGTAAAAATATGTTTCAGGCTTGGAGAATTTTGTTTGATCATTTATTTGCTGGTTTACATGTACTTGTTTCATTGCTAAAGAACATTGAATGGCACATTTTTAACAAAACAATTTTTACCCCTTGGATGTTAACTACCGGAGTCAAGAGACCTGGGCTGCTGCATCATGAATGCCTGCCAAGGATATCACTTTATTGATTGTCGTTGCCGAGATCATCTTCACAGCAGTGCAGAGAAGCATTGAGCTTGCTAAGCGAGGCATATTATTCAACAGGAAGGAAGCAGCCAGCATTGTTATTGTCTGTTAACCAGGCAATATACAATCACACATTCATAGGGGGAGAAAAAAAAGCAAAAAAAAACTTCATTCAGGAGGCCAGGGGCTAGTTAGACTTCTGAGAGGTTACCAGAGGCTGAAGCTTTATGCAGATTGTACCTTAACACAGTTCTGAGGCAAACTTCAACTTCGAACCAATTAGTTCTCTTTGTAGTTCTTCAATGAAAAAAGGTTAATTGAATCTGCATGACCTAGAAAAAAAACCCTGTTATCTTTCAGAGGAACTTAGAAAAGCAAAAGGAAAAACACCATTTATAAATTTAGGTACTCAATGTGAACTGTACTGAATACTGCACAACAAAAACAAAAATACCTGGAAAAACTCAGCAGGTCTGGCAGCATCTGCGGAGAGGAACACAGTTAACGTTTCGAGTCCGAATGACCCTTCAACAGAACTAAGTAAAAATAGAAGAGAGGTGAAATATAAGCTAGTTTGGGGGGGGGGGGGGGGGGGGGGGGGGGGGGGGGTGGGGGGGGACAAGTAGAGCTGGATAGAGGGCCAGTGATAGGTGGAGATAACCAAAAGATGTCACAGACAAAAGGACAAAGAGGTGTTGAAGGTGGTGATATTATCTGGGGAATGTGCTAAATAAGGGTAGAAAGCAAGACAAGCAAGGTACAGATAGCCCTGGTGGGGTGGGGTGAAGGAATCAGAAAAGGCTAAAAGGTAGAGATAAAACAATGGATACATTTAAAAATAATGGAAGTAGGTGGGAAAAGAAAAATCTATATAAATTATTAGAAAAAAGGGGGGGGGGTGGAATCAGAAAGGGGGTGGGGATGGAGGAGAGAGTTCATGATCTAAAATTGTTGAACTCAATATTCAGTCCGGAAGGCTGTAAAGTACCTAGTCGGAAGATGAGGTGCTGTTCCTCCAGCTTGCATTGAGTTTCACTGGAACAATGCAGCAAGCCGAGGACGGACATGTGGGCATGAGAGCAGGGTGGAGTGTTAAAATGGCAAGCGACATGGAGGTCTGGGTAATGCTTGCGGACAGACCGAAGGTGTTCTGCAAAGCGGTCACCCAGTCTGCGTTTGGTCTCTCCAATGTAGAGGAAACCGCATTGGGAGCAACAAATGCAATAGACTAAATTGAGGGAAGAGCAAGTTAAATGCTGCTTCACTTGAAAGGAGTGTTTGGGCCCTTGGATGGTGAGGAGAGGGGAAGTAAAGGGGCAGGTGTTGCACCTTCTGCGGTTGCATGGGAAGGTGCCGTGGGAGGGGGTTGAGGTGTAGGGGGAGATGGAGGAGTGGACCAGGGTGTCCCAGAGGGAATGATCCCTATGGAATGCCGCTGATGGTGGGGGGTGAAGGGAAGATGTGTTTGGTGGTGGCATCATGCTGGAGTTGGCGGAAATGGTGGAGGATGATCCTTTGAATGCGGAGGCTGGGTTGGGGTGATAAATGAGGACAAAGGGGACCCTATCATGTTTCTGGGAGGGAGAAGAAGGTGTGAGGGCGGATGCGCGGGAGATGGGCTGGACACAGTTAAGGGCCCTGTCAACCACCGTGGGTGGAAAACCTCGGTTAAGGAAGAAGGAGGACATGTCAGAGGAACTGTTTTTGAAAGTGGCATCATCAGAATAGATGCAACGGAGGTAAAGGAACTGAGAGAATGGGATGGAGTCCTTACTGGAAGCGGGGTGTGAGGAGCTGTAGTCGAGGTATCTGTGGGAGTTGGTAGGCTTGTAATGGATATTGGTGGACACTCTATCAGCAGAAATTGAGACAGAGAGGTCAAGGAAGGGAAGGGAAGTGTCAGAGATGGACCACGTGAAAATGATGGAGGGGTGGAAATTGGAAGCAAAATTAATAAATTTTTCCAGGTCCAGACGAGAGCATGAAGCAGCACCGAAGTAATCATCGATGTACCGGAGAAGGAGTTGTGGGAAGGGGCCAGAGTAGGACTGGAACAAGGAATGTTCCACATACCCCATAAAGAGACAGGCATAGCTGGGGCCCATGCGGGTACCCATAGCCACACCTTTTATTTGGAGGAATTGAGAGGAGTCTGTACTTTCAGATACAAACAGCTTGCAGGTTACAGTGGAATCATACTGCCAAGGTAATTCCACAGTGACAACTGAAATTTAATGTGATGTCTTCCAGGATATATAGGATTTCACTTTACAGCACATTTGAAATTAATCTGTAATTCCAGTTTAAAAATTATATTTCATGGCAAGTTTTTTTTGGTGTTTTAGTTTCTAATCAGGTTTTTATTATTTGATCCTTTCCCTCCCTGCCCCTTCTTGCCTGACACCCCTTACTTTCAGCTGTTCATTTCTCTTACACCTCTCTCTGCATGTCCCTTAAAGCAAGGAAACTTGCCCATGAAATTACCTTCCAGATCCGATTGTAGGGGTGGTCGGCTTCCCGACTGCCCCCGCCCGCCCCTGCTGAGCCCGCATGCCAAAGGCAAAATTCTGCCCATAAGTGCATTAGAAACAGTTCAGAGAAAGTTTACTCGGTGAATACCAGAAATGGGCAGGTTGTCTTATGAGGAAGGTTGGATAGGTTAGACTTGTATCTGCTAGAGTTTAGAAGGACAAGAGGTGACTTGTTTGAAACCTTTAAGATCCTGAGGGGTCTTGAGAGGGTGGATGTGGTGAGGATGTTTCCTCTTGTGGGAGAATCTAGAAATAGGGGTCACAGTTTAAAAACAAGGCTTCATTCATTTAAGACAGAGATGAGGAGAATTCTTTTCTCTCAGAGGGTCGTGAGTCTTTGGAACTCTCTTCCTCAAAAGGCTGTGGAAGCAAAATCTTTGAATATTTTTAAGGCAGAGCTAGATAAATCCTTGATTAACGAGAGGGTGAAAGGTTATCAGGGATAGGTGGGAGGTTACAATCAGATCAGCCATGATCTTATTGAATGGCTGAGCAGGCTTGAGGGGCCGAGTAGCCTACTCTTGGCTCCATGGTCAGATGTTCATATGTTGCTACAGCACCTAAGACTCCTTGGGGAGCTGGTTGGCTCAGTTGGCCAGTGTGGATCAGATTGGTGCAAACAGCATGGGGTTCAACCCTCATTTTTGCTGGGGTAGATTCATGACCTGACTTACCCTGCTTGTGATGGAGATTGCGGTGAAGTGATGGAATGCATGGTTGGCTATGGGAATTTTTTTTTAATTGCCAAGATGTTGAGTTCCTTAAGAATTCTGACTTTTGTTGAAGAACTGCATATTTCATTTTCCTTCCATTCCTTTCAAAGTTAGGCCCTTTTATTGCTTTTGCAATGTAGGATTTTCATTGTCATTGCTTCATACTGTTATGGGGTAGGTTTCAGAGATTTGAACTGAAATCCAAATTATTGGAGCACAAATGGAATATAAGTCAGAGAAAGTCATAATCAAACTGCAGGGTATTACATAGACAGAGTACGTAGTTGGAAATTGGGAATACGGTGCAGAGGGGCAAAGAGGTGTTCCTTTATCTACTATTTTTCAGCCTCACCAGTAGCTGGTGAGTTTTCTTCCTTTGTGTCCTAGCAAGGTGAGTGCAACTTCCTATTACTTTATCTGTGTAAATTATTACTCTGACTGCACCTTTAATATAGCATCCAGTTCTGGTCATAAGGGAGACATTTCAGGGGTGGAGGCAATACAGAGAATAGCCAGGAGACCAATCCTTAGTGCTAAATGTTATGAGAAAGGACAGGAAGGGGATGGAGTAAGGGGACACACAGAGAGGAGACTATGCTGGAGTGAAACATAGACAGAGTATGTAGTTGGAAATTGGGTTCACGTGGGAATTCAGTGCAGAGGGGCAAAGAGGTGTTCCTTTATCTACTATTTTTCAGCCTCCAGTAGCTGGTGAATTTTCTTCCTTTGTCTCCAAGCTAGATGAGTGCAACTTCCTATTACTTTATCTGTGTAAATTATTAACTAATTGACTAATTAAATAAAGAAGATTGTACAGAAATGGCAGGGCAGGAAGTGTGCCCTGACTGCAGCATGTGGGAATCTGTGGAATGTGCTGCAACCTTGAACAACCATACCTAAAGTTAGTGTCTACAGCTTAGGGAACTTCGGTTCAGAGTTGCTGAGATGGAGTTTGAGTCGCAGACATTGTGGGGCATCGCGGTGGGGGGGGTGGGGGGGGGGGTGGTGGGGGGTGGGGCGGGGGGGGTGGTGGTGGGGGGGGTGGAGAAGAGTTAACTGGACATTTTGTTTCAGGGGGCAGTCATAACCCTTAGGTTAGGCAGAACTTTAGAGTTGGTCAGTGGTCAAGGATGGGAGGTTGTTACTGCAAGTCAGGCAGATCTGGGAATCAGCGTGTAGTGATGGAGGAGCCTCAGCTCCTGACTTTGTCCAGCAGGTATGAAGTGCTTGCTATCTGTGTGGATGAGGAGAAGGACTGGAAAGGTGGATGAGCGAATTGACCATGGCACAGTGGTGAACAATGAATTCAAGTGGTGGGAGCGAAGAGGAATGTGGTATAGGAGACAGTATAGTCAGGGGGAATATGTACTGTTCCCTGCAGCTGTGACCAGGAGCTCTGAAGGTTGTGTTGCCTGCCTGGTGCCAGGATTAAGAACATCTCCTTGAGGCTGGAGAGGAACTTGAAGTGGGAGGGGGAGGATCCAGTTGTCATGGTCCATATGAGAATCCACAACATAGGTAGAACCAGGAATGATGTTCTGCTAAGAGGATTTGAGGAGTTAAGGTCCAAATTAAAATGCAGAACATGAAAGGTAATCATCATTGGATTGTCACCTGAGCCATGCACCAATTGGCATAAGGTCAAACAGACTAGAGAAATAAAATGAAAATTGATATTCAAAGAGTGTTGTGGGAAGAAGGGGAACTGGCATCAGGAGTCAGAGAAGAGTGAGTTATCCTGTTGGGGTGGGCTCCACTTGGACTAGGCTGGGACCAGTGTCCTGGCAAATTGTATAACTAAGGCTGTAGACAGGACTTTAAACTAATTAGGGGGAGGTAGGGAGGTTTATTTGAAAGGCCGAGGCATCAGTACAGTGTAGCAAGGCGGGTAAGGACAAGTAGAGTGGGATAGGACAGTCAAAGAGTTTAACAAAAATTGTACATTGACAAATAAGGTCATTGTAGAGAATAGAGGTAAAAAATGAAATTAAATGTTCCTTATCTGAAAGCACAAAGCATCTACAAAAAGATGGATGAACTAGTGGGACAAAAAGAGATAAAGGATTTAGATATAATCACCATTACAGAGACATGGGGCAGAACTTTATGGCCCCATCACAGCAGGGCCAAGGCAGGGGCCATAAAATGCGGCCACTCAAAAGTCCATTGACTTAGGCAGGGCTGTAAAATCCCATTGGCATAAAATTTCACCCATGGTTACAAGGTGATCAACGTTGGGAAATAAATATTCCAGGGCAAACAATATTTCAGAAAGGCAGACAGAATTGCAAAGGAGGAGGGGTGACCCTAATAGTAATTGATGACGCAAGGCCTTTAGTGAGAAAGGATCTGGCCTCAGAAGATGATGAAGTAGATTCAGTAAGGGTGGAAATTAGAAATAACAAGTGTCAGAACACATTGGTGGGAGTTGTTTATAGGCCCCCTAACAGTAGTTATACCACTGGGCAGAGTATTAAACACAAAATTGTTGTAGCTTCCAACAAATGAAAGATAATAGTTGGTGGGGGACTTTAATCTTCATATAGACTGGGACAATCAAATTGGCAAGAGTGGTCTAGAAGATGAGTTTGTAAAATATTTTCATGACAGTTTCTTGGCGCAATACATTGCGGAACCAACTAGGGATAAACCTATCTTAGATCCAATATTGTGGAACAAAGCAGGGTTAATTAGTAATGTTGTAGCAAAAGATCCACTGGGCAATAGTGATCATAATACCATTGAATTCCATGTTGAGTTTGAAAGTGAAAACTCCAATCACAAAAAAGAATTGCAAACTTAAACAAAGCCAATTAAATAGATATGAGGGGAGAATTGGCTAAAGTTAATTTGGTAAACAGGCAACAAGTAATGAACGTAAATAAATTGTGGGAAAGATTTAAAGAAACAATTCAAAATGTTTCAACAAAGTTCCATTCCATTGAAAAATAAAAACTCGGCAAGAAAAGCCCATTTGTGGCTCATTTAAGAAATGAAGAATAATATTAGATTCAAAGAAGAGGCTTATAATGTTGTAAAAAGCAGGAGCAAACCTAAGGATTGGAAGTGTTTTAGGAACCAGAAGATGTCCACCATAAAGTTGATAAAAAGGGGAAAAAAATATGAGAATAAACCAGCCAGAAATATAAAAACTGATTGTAAGAGTTTTTATAAGTTGTTCCGAGGGTTTGCTTCTTTAAAAAAAAAGTTACAATTGCTAACTTTTTCTTCTGGATGGATTAAAAAAAGCTGTAATTCTATTAAGACAATGGAGGACTGCCAGCCAGCCACAATATACAATTTGCACACTACCTAAGTGGCAAAACTTCCTGGGGAGCTTGAAAGACCCCATCTGCTGTTGGCTTTCACACTATTCTAAAACTCTTCAAAGGTTTTTTAGATGAGACGTCAAGTTGTACAATTACGCATTTTATAAAACAATGATTACAGCAGACATGGTAATCAAATTCCTCTGGAATATACAGCCAGTCAGTGTTTATCAAGTCAGAGAGATCAGTTGGGAGATCAGAAGGCTGTATTGAAAGGCTGTAAAGAAACTCTCTCTCTAAAGCATAGTGCATGGATTTGCAAGGTAACCATTCTGTGAAGAGAAATTCACTGCAAGCTGAGATATTTTGGGAATAAAAAGTAGTCCTGAATTTCACGCTTGGTGTGTGCTCCAAGTGGGCTGGCCCAGAAGCGGACGTATAATCCGTTGATGGGGGAGCTCACATTTCCAATGTGATTTCATGCTGGGTGGCCAATTAAGGGTCGCCCAACATGAAACACGTCTGCTCAAACATTGGAAGGGCAGGGCAGGGGCAGGACCCTGTCAGGTGCCGGGTCCAATGGTGACCCAGTAGTGGATTTAAAAGCAGCAGAGGCAGCTGCCTGAAGGCTGTCAGGGGACACTTTGTAGCTTTGGAGTTGTTTGATGAAACATTTTTTTTTGAGCTGCAATGGCATCTGCACTTGCTAGGCATGCCAGGCTGGAGGGCAAGTCCTATCAGCACTCAGCCTCCCCCGGTTCTTGGATGAGTGCCTGGAATCCTCGTGGAGGAGATCAGTGCCAGGCGTGAAATCCTCAACCCCAGGGGTGACAAGATGAGGGCACCGCACCTGACCAAGAAAGCATGGGCAGAGGTGGCAGCCCTGGCCAGCAGCCATGATGTTGTGCAGCGCAGATGGGTGCAGAGCTACAAAAGGTTCAATGACCTGTTGCTCTTGGCAAAGGTGAGAACCAAGTTGGCATGGATCTATGTGGGGAATGTTAATGACTAGCCATCCTCCCATGGTGCTCAGGGGTGTAAGAGTCCGAGTGCCAACTGTCACTGACATCGGCATTGGCCAAAGCAGTGAACTCTGGCTGCTTGGCCTGATTACTTTGTGGGTTGAGCGCCATGGCTTGGGTGTGCCCTGCAAGGTGTTCCTCAGGTGGGGTGGCCAGGCTGCAATGTCCTGTCAGGACAGCAGTAGCCATAACAACATCGTGAGGTCACGGATGGGTGGAGGCCCCACAAACATGTTCATATTGATGAAGTACGAGATGGAGCCTCAGAGATGGCTGCCAGCAACCAGCTTGATCCACTGGTTGTGGAGAGGCAGGGGTCTCTGACAAAGGTTTGTATGCAGTGCACAGATGCGAGAATGTCGGAGTGAATAAAAATTGTTGTGCTGACGCATCTGTAATGGAAACCTCAAACCTGACCCGAGTCCCCATTATTCATTGAAAGACGTTAGCGCCATGATGCAGATCTCCATTGTCTCACCAGCCGGCCTAGCATGCACAGTGACATGGTAATGAATAATACTGATGACATGTCATTTCTCTCCCCTAGAATTGCCAACCAGCCAACAAGTGCAGGACCCTGATGAATGACCCTTGACGTTGGAGGACCAGTGGCCATCAGATGCAACTGCGTCACACCCCCTCTCTGCAAAGGCACCAACACAGATACCAGAACCTTGGTGGGCATTAGATCATCGGCTACAATGTTGGTACACAGTGGGGAGAGCATGGCACACTGGCATGAGGAGGAGGCGGAGGCAGAGAGTATTCATGGCACTGGCAGTTGGAGGACTACTGGAGACCAGGACCATGCTGAGCCTGAGGCAGATGACGAGCCTCTTGGGTAGTCCATTAGGTGGCAGATGCTGGATGTCCAGCGGGATGCATGGGAGGATTTGGCAAAGATTCCTGAGGGTTTGGTGCCAATATCATGGAGGAGTCCATGTGGGGTATGAGTACTGCTTTGACCCTCAGCACTGAGTGCATTGCCTCTGTCATTAATTTGTTTGCTGGTGTGACCATTAACACCTTATATTGTCATGTTCATTTTCTGTGAATGTCAACATTATATAAATTTTGTTTTTGTTTTAATGGTCTGAGTATGCTTCACTTGTTTTATAGGCGCACGGCAAACCAGTATTTCATGCTGGACGTGAGGGGTTCTAAACTTTATTCCACTGGTGCTGAGTGGACTTTGGGTTCAATGGAATGGGTCATTTCAAACATTCGGTAAGGAGGCAGTGCCCCTGGCTTGAGGTGAAAGCATTGCCTTAGCAGCCTAGCTGAAAGTGTGTTGAATCAAGGCCTCCCTGGTGTCCCTGCCTCCCTGAAGGTTCCAAAGTTCTGTCTCAATACCCTCACTGTGTTATTCCCCAGGTTCTCTTCTGGTCCACCACTGGAGTCATCATCTGTGGCCTGTGGAGCTGCCTCAAGTTCCTCTTCCTCCAGTGACTCTCTGCTTGCCAGAACCAGATTGTGGAGAGCAAAGCATGTAGTCTCGATCAGTGACCCACGTTCTGGTGGATATTGTAGACCTCCCCCTGAATGTTCCAGGCATCTAAATCTCATCTTCAGAAGAACTAAGGTCCCCTCAATCACTGCCCTTGTGGATGCATGACTCCTATTATAACACTGCTCTGCTTCTGTTCTTGGATGTCAGAGAGGCAACATAATCAACCTTTTCAATGAATAGCCCTTGTCACCCAGCAGCCATCCATCCAGTCGAGCTGGAGACACAAACAACCTTGGCACCTGGGAGTGTCTCAGGATGTAAGCGTCATGGAAGCTGCCAGGGTACCTTGCACAGACTTGCAGAATCTGCGTCTTGTGGTCACAAACTATCTGCATGTTCATGGAGTGGAAGCCCTTTGTGTTGGCGAAGGCACCCGGCTGACCCACTGGTGTCTTGATGGCCACGTGTGTGCAGTCAATGGCATCCTGGACGTGGGGGAACCCAGCAATTGCAGCAGAGCCTCTGGCTCACTCAGCCTGGCTGGCCTCGTCCATCCAGAAATGAACAGATGTTACGACCCGCCTGAACAGAGCATCAGTCACCAGCTTGATGCAACTTTGGATAGCTGATTGGGACATTCTAGACAGATCCACCACCAACTGCTGGAAAGAGCCGGAGGCAGAGAAGTTGAGGGCAATTGTGACCTTCAGAGCCACTGGCATGGGGTGTCCACCACACAGTTAGATGTGATCTACAACCCAATCATCTGACAATTGGAGGTCACTGTCTCTCTGGAGAGGCAGAGCCTCCTTCGGCATTGCACCTCTGACATGTTGAGGTAGCTGCTTCGCTGCCTGTACACTTTGGCAGCAAGATAATGGCATCTTCTGTGGCCCTTTCTGCCTTGGACTACCTGCTGGCCCTGCATCCCCGGTGTCAGTGCCTCTCCTTCCACAGGTCGCTCCCTTGGATACAGCCTATGGACACCAGGCCTCCTCTCCCTTCTGCCCCTCTCTTCTTCCTTAGCTGAGGTGCCATCAGTTCTGTAGACAATCACCATCACCAGGGTAACAGAAAGGTCCACAAGGTATAAATCCTTGAGGGGTCTTGGAGCCATCAATGAGTCCTGAAATGAAGGCTGGCAATGCAAAGACTGAAGCTCAAAACAGAGATAAAGCTGTTAAGTTTCACTAAGCAACCAGCAGCAAACTATCTCCTAAACCCCTCACTATTAACAATGGCAATGCTCCAGACCCTTTTTTATCCTGCCCTTGGATAACAATTCACTAAAAATGGACTGCCTGCCTGCCTGTTTTGCACCCATGTGATGAGCATGAAATTGCACAGGCAACTTAAAATCGAGTGCAATTGGCTTGTTAATGGCCTTTATTCCCCCTATAATTATTGGCAGGCACAGTTCCGACTCCCACGTGTACCTGCTGACTTCAATACTGCGCACGCAATTTCACGTGTGTTCAGGTCGGGTGAGCTTCCAACCTTGGAAAGTAAAATTCAGGCCACAGAAATCTGCTCTGTACAACCATACCCAGGAAGACAACTGAACAAAGTGACTACAACATGGACTCATCACCTCAAGTTGGGCCAGAGGACAGTTAACCATATATTCCTTTATTTGTTTATCTTCTTCACGAACTCTTAAAAAAAACTTTAAGCCCATCCTCTTATTCTACCATGCGCACTGGCAGTGTGTGTATGGGTGGGCCCAGGGAATGTGTGTGACATTGGTGACTGGTGGTTGTTTGAATGATGGTTGTGATTTACCTAGTTTTCTTTTTAATTTGGGAAGTACTTTCAATAAACTTATCTTGCCCTTTGTTTTAACCCAGAATACCTGCCTGGCTAATTCTTTATAATCTGAAAGCAGATATATTGGGACTCCTGCAGTATTAGAAAGCATATCCTCTACAAATTCACAAAAAAAACATTCTATGCTCCGACCTGGAGTGGTAGGATAGGGGGTCATGTTTTACCCCTCCTCACGTGGTTGTAACAGAAATTTGGAAGCTAACATCCAGGATAGGTCCCACAGACAATGGGAAAATTGAAGTGGAGAAAGTAAATTGTTCCTTGGAAGCAACTTTTTAAAAAGAAGAAACAAGTTGCTATAGGTTTTCTTGGGTTTACAATACTAACATGAAAAAATGTCCACATTTTCAAAGCCAATGGCTTTCTAGAACAGATAGAAATCACTTTTGATAATTTAGAGGTTTTGTTTCTTGAGGATTTAGCTAAGGAGTTGGTGTTAGAGTTTTACCTAAAAGCCAGGAAACCTGAACTTCTAGACTTGTGGCCAGACAGATCCAGGTTTGAGACCCTGGAGAAATTGCAACAGACAGCCTAATGTTAGCAAAATTACAGCTAGAACAGAAACTGCTAGAGCTAGAATTCCAAGCAAGGGTAAGAGAAAAAAAGAGAGAAAGATAGTGAGGAAAGAGAAAGCAAAAAAGACAGAGATAGGAAAAAGGAGAAGGAACTAGGTTTTCAAAGGGAGGTGAGTACAGGCCAAAGCATTGTTAAAGGGTATCAAGGCCCATATCTTTATACTGGGTGCAACTGGATAATGACCATATTTCAGGACTAGTGACCGTGGGAGTCGCCCCCGCTACCCCCCCTGTGAACAGGGTCGACCTGCTTCTCAGCAATGCCCTGTTAGGATCAAAGGTAGTTGAGTCCCACGTGGCTTTAGTGAAGCTGAGTGAGTTCAGGGAGACAGAGCAGCTACAGGAGAAAGTCTCTCGCGTTCTTCCTGAATGTGTGGTAACCTGGCCTAAGGCCAAACCAGTCCCGTTAGAGGAGGCCAAACTGGCACTGCAGACAGATGACCCTGCCGTCTAGTTATCCAAAACATGTTTTGGGAGTTTCGGGTCCATAAGGACATTATGAGTAGGTCTTCCTCAACAAGCCGACCCAGTGCTAAAATGATTAGCACAGATTGCCAAAACTGAAGCTGAAGTGAACGGATACACGGAGAGCTATTTTAAAAATGAGGTGCTGATGAGGAACTGGAGACCTCCTTACAGACCTGCAGACAAGAAGTGGGCAATGATCCACCACGTAGTGGTGCTGCCGAGGCCCTGAGGGAAATGTTGCGGCTAGTCCACAAACTCTCGCTGGCTGGGCGTGTCGGTATACAAAAAACCCAAGCCCACATAAGCTAGCATTTATACTAGCCTCACCTCCACAAAGATGTGGTGAGGTTCTACAGAACCTGCCACACCGGTCCTGTCATGGGCATCTGCAGCCTGCAGTTAAAGCTGCACCTATACTCACCTTTGGGGAACCCTTCAGCAAGGTGCTAGTGGAGTGTGGGACCCCTGCTGA